>NW_027485283.1:0-44311 GCF_050908995.1 Andrena cerasifolii | reverse complement strand
GAGAAGTGGCGCAGGTGTTTCGAGACAGTGACTGTTTCACGAAGAGACGCTGAATTTTCGAAAGCCTCTTGAAAGGCCTGCGCCTCTGAATTGCAACTTTAAGGCGATGCCGTTGATGCTGAAATTTAGTATACCTATTTCCACTTCATGTTCTCCTGATATATTGGCCAAAATCTAGCGAAAATTTTCAGAATGCACATCATTGGGCTTTGTAACAGGAGAACATGCCGTCGAAAGAGATGGCACAAAGTAACGTCTCCGGAGAGCAAATCAAAGAGCGAGAAGTGGCGCAGGTGTTTCGAGACAGTGATTGTTTAACAACGAGACGCACAATTTTCGAACGCCTCTTGAAAGGCCTGCGCCTCTTAATTGCAAATTTAAGGCGAGGCCTTTGAAGCTGAAATTTAGTATACCTCTTTCAACTTCATGTTCTCCAGATATATTGGCCAAAATCTGGCGAAAATTTTCAGAATGCACAGAATTGGGCTTTGTAACAGGAGAACATGCCGTCGAAAGAGATGGAACAATGTAACGTCTCCGGACAGCAAACGAAAGAGCGAGAAGTGGCGCAGGTGTTTCGAGACAGTGACTGTTTAACGAAGAGACGCAGAATTTTCGAACGCCTCTTGAAAGGCCTGCGCCTCTTAATTGCAAGCTTAAGGCTATGCCTTTGAAGCTGAAATTTAGTATACCTCTTTCCACTTCATGTTCTCCTGATATATTGGCCAAAATCTGGCGAAAATTTCGAGAATACACAAAATTGAGCTTTGTAACAGGACAACATGCCGTCGAAAGAGATGGAAAAAAGTAACGTCTCTGGAGAGCAAATCAAAGAGCGAGAAGTGGCGCAGGTGTTTCGAGACAGTGACTGATTAACGAAGAGACGCAGAATTTTCGAACGCCTCTTGAAAGGCCTGCGCCTCTTATTTGCAACTTTAAGGCGATGCCTCTGAAGCTGAAATTTAGTATACCTCTTTCCACTTCATGTTCTCCTGATATATTGGCCAAAATCTGGCGAAAATTTTCAGAATCCACAGAATTGGGCTTTGTAACAGGAGAACATGCCGTCGAAAGTGATGGCACAATGTAACGTCTCCGGAGAGCAAATCAAAGAGCGAGAAGTGGCGCAGATGTTTCGTGGCAGTGACTGTTTAACGAAGAGACGCAGAATTTTCGAACGCCTCTTGAAAGGCCTGCGCCTCTTATTTGCAACTTTAAGGCGATGCCTTTGAAGCTGAAATTTAGTATACCTCTTTCCACTTCATGTTCTCCTGATATATTGGCCAAAATCTGGCGAAAATTTTCAGAATCCACACAATTGGGCTTTGTAACAGGAGAACATGCCGTCGAAAGAGATGGCACAAAGTAACGTCTCCGGAGAGCAAATCAAAGAGCGAAATGTGGGGCAGATGTTTCGAGACAGTGACTGGTTAACGAAGAGACGCAGAATTTTCGAACGCCTCTTGAAAGTCCTGCGCCTCTGATTTGATACTTTTAAGCGATGCCTTTGAAGCTGAAATTTAGTATACCTCTTTCCACTTCATGTTCTCCTGATATATTGGCCAAAATCTAGCGAAAATTTTCATAATGCACAAAATTGGGCTTTGTAGCAGGAGAACATGCCGTCGAAAGAGATGGCACAAAGTAACGTCTCCGGAGAGCAAATCAAAGAGCGAAATGTGGCGCAGATGTTTCGAGACAGTGACTGTTTCACGAAGAGACGCAGAATTTTCGAAAGCCTCTTGAAAGGCCTGCGCCTCTTATTTGCATCTTTAATGCGATGCCTTTGAAGCTGAAATTTAGTATACCTCTTTCCACTTCATTTTCTCCTGATATATTGGCCAAAACCTGGCGAAAATTTCGAGAATACACAAAATTGTGCTTTGTAACAGGACAACAACATGCCGTTGAAAGAGATGGAAAGTAACGTCTCTGGAGAGCAAATCAAAGAGCGAGAAGTGGCGCAGGTGTTTCGAGACAGTGACTGTTTCACGAAGAGACGCTGAATTTTCGAAAGCCTCTTGAAAGGCCTGCGCCTCTGAATTGCAACTTTAAGGCGATGCCGTTGATGCTGAAATTTAGTATACCTATTTCCACTTCATGTTCTCCTGATATATTGGCCAAAATCTAGCGAAAATTTTCAGAATGCACATCATTGGGCTTTGTAACAGGAGAACATGCCGTCGAAAGAGATGGCACAAAGTAACGTCTCCGGAGAGCAAATCAAAGAGCGAGAAGTGGCGCAGGTGTTTCGAGACAGTGATTGTTTAACAACGAGACGCACAATTTTCGAACGCCTCTTGAAAGGCCTGCGCCTCTTAATTGCAAATTTAAGGCGAGGCCTTTGAAGCTGAAATTTAGTATACCTCTTTCAACTTCATGTTCTCCAGATATATTGGCCAAAATCTGGCGAAAATTTTCAGAATGCACAGAATTGGGCTTTGTAACAGGAGAACATGCCGTCGAAAGAGATGGAACAATGTAACGTCTCCGGACAGCAAACGAAAGAGCGAGAAGTGGCGCAGGTGTTTCGAGACAGTGACTGTTTAACGAAGAGACGCAGAATTTTCGAACGCCTCTTGAAAGGCCTGCGCCTCTTAATTGCAAGCTTAAGGCTATGCCTTTGAAGCTGAAATTTAGTATACCTCTTTCCACTTCATGTTCTCCTGATATATTGGCCAAAATCTAGCGAAAATTTTCAGAATGCACAAAATTGGGCTTTGTAATAGGAGAACATGCCGTCGAAAGAGATGGCACAATGTAACGTCTCCGGAGAGCAAATCAAAGAGCGAGATGTGGCGCAGATGTTTCGAGACAGTGACTGATTAACGAAGAGACGCAGAATTTTCGAACGCCTCTTGAAAGGCCTGCGCCTCTTATTTGCAACTTTAAGGCGATGCCTTTGAAGCTGAAATTTAGTATACCTCTTTCCACTTCATGTTCTCCTGATATATTGGCCAAAATCTGGCGAAAATTTTCAGAATGCACAAAATTGGGCTTTGTAAAAGGAGAACATGCCGTCGAAAGAGATGGCACAAAGTAACGTCTCCGGATGGCAAATCAATGAGCGAGAAGTGGCGCAGATGTTTCGAGACAGTGACTGTTTAACGAAGAGTCGCACAATTTTCGAACGCCTCTTGAAAGGCCTGCGCCTCTGATTTGATACTTTTAAGCGATGCCTTTGAAGCTGAAATTTAGTATACCTCTTCCACTTCATTTTCTCCTGATTTATTGGCCAAAATCTGGCGAAAATTTCGAGAATACACAAAATTGGGCTTTGTAACAGGAGAACATGCCGTCGAAAGAGATGGAACAAAGTAATGTCTCCGGAGAGCAAATCAAAGAGCGAGAAGTGGCGCAGGTGTTTCGAGACAGTGACTGTTTCACGAAGAGACGCAGAATTTTCGAAAGCCTCTTGAAAGGCCTGCGCCTCTTATTTGCATCTTTAATGCGATGCCTTTGAAGCTGAAATTTAGTATACCTCTTTCCACTTCATTTTCTCCTGATATATTGGCCAAAACCTGGCGAAAATTTCGAGAATACACAAAATTGTGCTTTGTAACAGGACAACATGCCGTTGAAAGAGATGGAACAAAGTAACGTCTCTGGAGAGCAAATCAAAGAGCGAGAAGTGGCGCAGGTGTTTCGAGACAGTGACTGTTTCACGAAGAGACGCTGAATTTTCGAAAGCCTCTTGAAAGGCCTGCGCCTCTTAATTGCAACTTTAAGGCGATGCCGTTGAAGCTGAAATTTAGTATACCTATTTCCACTTCATGTTCTCCTGATATATTGGCCAAAATCTAGCGAAAATTTTCAGAATGCACATCATTGGGCTTTGTAACAGGAGAACATGCCGTCGAAAGAGATGGCACAAAGTAACGTCTCCGGAGAGCAAATCAAAGAGCGAGATGTGGCGCAGGTGTTTCGAGACAGTGATTGTTTAACAACGAGACGCACAATTTTCGAACGCCTCTTGAAAGGCCTGCGCCTCTTAATTGCAAGTTTAAGGCGAGGCCTTTGAAGCTGAAATTTAGTATACCTCTTTCAACTTCATGTTCTCCAGATATATTGGCCAAAATCTGGCGAAAATTTTCAGAATGCACAGAATTGGGCTTTGTAACAGGAGAACATGCCGTCGAAAGAGATGGAACAATGTAACGTCTCCGGACAGCAAACGAAAGAGCGAGAAGTGGCGCAGGTGTTTCGAGACAGTGACTGTTTAACGAAGAGACGCAGAATTTTCGAACGCCTCTTGAAAGGCCTGCGCCTCGTAATTGCAAGCTTAAGGCTATGCCTTTGAAGCTGAAATTTAGTATACCTCTTTCCACTTCATGTTCTCCTGATATATTGGCCAAAATCTAGCGAAAATTTTCAGAATGCACAAAATTGGGCATTGTAATAGGAGAACATGCCGTCGAAAGAGATGGCACAAAGTAACGTCTCCGGAGAGCAAATCAAAGAGCGAGATGTGGCGCAGATGTTTCGAGACAGTGACTGATTAACGAAGAGACGCAGAATTTTCGAACGCCTCTTGAAAGGCCTGCGCCTCTTATTTGCAACTTTAAGGCGATGCCTTTGAAGCTGAAATTTAGTATACCTCTTTCCACTTCATGTTCTCCTGATATATTGGCCAAAATCTGGCGAAAATTTTCAGAATGCACAAAATTGGGCTTTGTAAAAGGAGAACATGCCGTCGAAAGAGATGGCACAAAGTAACGTCTCCGGATGGCAAATCAATGAGCGAGAAGTGGCGCAGATGTTTCGAGACAGTGACTGTTTAACGAAGAGTCGCACAATTTTCGAACGCCTCTTGAAAGGCCTGCGCCTCTGATTTGATACTTTTAAGCGATGCCTTTGAAGCTGAAATTTAGTATACCTCTTCCACTTCATTTTCTCCTGATTTATTGGCCAAAATCTGGCGAAAATTTCGAGAATACACAAAATTGGGCTTTGTAACAGGAGAACATGCCGTCGAAAGAGATGGAACAAAGTAATGTCTCCGGAGAGCAAATCAAAGAGCGAGAAGTGGCGCAGGTGTTTCGAGACAGTGACTGTTTCACGAAGAGACGCAGAATTTTCGAAAGCCTCTTGAAAGGCCTGCGCCTCTTATTTGCATCTTTAATGCGATGCCTTTGAAGCTGAAATTTAGTATACCTCTTTCCACTTCATTTTCTCCTGATATATTGGCCAAAACCTGGCGAAAATTTCGAGAATACACAAAATTGTGCTTTGTAACAGGACAACATGCCGTTGAAAGAGATGGAACAAAGTAACGTCTCTGGAGAGCAAATCAAAGAGCGAGAAGTGGCGCAGGTGTTTCGAGACAGTGACTGTTTCACGAAGAGACGCTGAATTTTCGAAAGCCTCTTCAAAGGCCTGCGCCTCTTAATTGCAACTTTAAGGCGATGCCGTTGAAGCTGAAATTTAGTATACCTATTTCCACTTCATGTTCTCCTGATATATTGGCCAAAATCTAGCGAAAATTTTCAGAATGCACATCATTGGGCTTTGTAACAGGAGAACATGCCGTCGAAAGAGATGGCACAAAGTAACGTCTCCGGAGAGCAAATCAAAGAGCGAGATGTGGCGCAGGTGTTTCGAGACAGTGATTGTTTAACAACGAGACGCACAATTTTCGAACGCCTCTTGAAAGGCCTGCGCCTCTTAATTGCAAGTTTAAGGCGAGGCCTTTGAAGCTGAAATTTAGTATACCTCTTTCAACTTCATGTTCTCCAGATATATTGGCCAAAATCTGGCGAAAATTTTCAGAATGCACAGAATTGGGCTTTGTAACAGGAGAACATGCCGTCGAAAGAGATGGAACAATGTAACGTCTCCGGACAGCAAACGAAAGAGCGAGAAGTGGCGCAGGTGTTTCGAGACAGTGACTGTTTCACGAAGAGACGCTGAATTTTCGAAAGCCTCTTGAAAGGCCTGCGCCTCTTAATTGCAACTTTAAGGCGATGCCTTTGAAGCTGAAATTTAGTATACCTATTTCCACTTCATGTTCTCCTGATATATTGGCCAAAATCTAGCGAAAATTTTCAGAATGCACATCATTGGGCTTTGTAACAGGAGAACATGCCGTCGAAAGAGATGGCACAAAGTAACGTCTCCGGAGAGCAAATCAAAGAGCGAGAAGTGGCGCAGGTGTTTTGAGACAGTGACTGTTTAACGAAGAGACGCACAATTTTCGAACGCCTCTTGAAAGGCCTGCCCCTCTTAATTGCAAGTTTAAGGCGATGCCTTTGAAGCTGAAATTTAGTATACCTCTTTCCACTTCATGTTCTCCTGATATATTGGCCAAAATCTGGCGAAAATTTTCAGAATGCACAGAATTGGGCTTTGTAACAGGAGAACATGCCGTCGAAAGAGATGGAACAAAGTAACGTCTCCGGAGAGCAAATCAAAGAGCGAGAAGTGGCGCAGGTGTTTTGAGACAGTGACTGTTTAACGAAGAGACGCACAATTTTCGAACGCCTCTTGAAAGGCCTGCGCCTCTTAATTGCAAGTTTAAGGCGATGCCTTTGAAGCTGAAATTTAGTATACCTCTTTCCAATTCATTTTCTCCTGATATATTGGCCAAAATCTGGCGAAAATTTCGAGAATACACAAAATTGAGCTTTGTAACAGGACAACATGCCGTCGAAAGAGATGGAAAAAAGTAACGTCTCTGGAGAGCAAATCAAAGAGCGAGAAGTGGCGCAGGTGTTTCGAGACAGTGACTGATTAACGAAGAGACGCAGAATTTTCGAACGCCTCTTGAAAGGCCTGCGCCTCTTATTTGCAACTTTAAGGCGATGCCTCTGAAGCTGAAATTTAGTATACCTCTTTCCACTTCATGTTCTCCTGATATATTGGCCAAAATCTGGCGAAAATTTTCAGAATCCACAGAATTGGGCTTTGTAACAGGAGAACATGCCGTCGAAAGTGATGGCACAAAGTAACGTCTCCGGAGAGCAAATCAAAGAGCGAGAAGTGGCGCAGATGTTTCGTGGCAGTGACTGTTTAACGAAGAGACGCAGAATTTTCGAACGCCTCTTGAAAGGCCTGCGCCTCTTATTTGCAACTTTAAGGCGATGCCTTTGAAGCTGAAATTTAGTATACCTCTTTCCACTTCATGTTCTCCTGATATATTGGCCAAAATCTGGCGAAAATTTTCAGAATCCACACAATTGGGCTTTGTAACAGGAGAACATGCCGTCGAAAGAGATGGCACAAAGTAACGTCTCCGGAGAGCAAATCAAAGAGCGAAATGTGGGGCAGATGTTTCGAGACAGTGACTGGTTAACGAAGAGACGCAGAATTTTCGAACGCCTCTTGAAAGTCCTGCGCCTCTGATTTGATACTTTTAAGCGATGCCTTTGAAGCTGAAATTTAGTATACCTCTTTCCACTTCATGTTCTCCTGATATATTGGCCAAAATCTAGCGAAAATTTTCAGAATGCACAAAATTGCGCTTTGTAACAGGAGAACATGCCGTCGAAAGAGATGGCACAAAGTAACGTCTCCGGAGAGCAAATCAAAGAGCGAGATGTGGCGCAGATGTTTCGAGACAGTGACTGATTAACGAAGAGACGCAGAATTTTCGAACGCCTCTTGAAAGGCCTGCGCCTCTTATTTGCAACTTTAAGGCGATGCCTTTGAAGCTGAAATTTAGTATACCTCTTTCCACTTCATGTTCTCCTGATATATTGGCCAAAATCTGGCGAAAATTTTCAGAATCCACAGAATTGGGCTTTGCAACAGGAGAACATGCCGTCGAAAGAGATGGCACAAAGTAACGTCTCCGGAGAGCAAATCAAAGAGCGAGAAGTGGCGCAGGTGTTTTGAGACAGTGACTGTTTAACGAAGAGACGCACAATTTTCGAACGCCTCTTGAAAGGCCTGCGCCTCTTAATTGCATGTTTAAGGCGATGCCTTTGAAGCTGAAATTTAGTATACCTCTTTCAACTTCATGTTCTCCTGATATATTGGCCAAAATCTGGCGAAAATTTCGAGAATACACAAAATTGAGCTTTGTAACAGGAGAACATGCCGTCGAAAGAGATGGAAAAAAGTAACGTCTCTGGAGAGCAAATCAAAGAGCGAGAAGTGGCGCAGGTGTTTCGAGACAGTGACTGTTTCACGAAGAGACGCTGAATTTTCGAAAGCCTCTTGAAAGGCCTGCGCCTCTGAATTGCAACTTTAAGGCGATGCCGTTGATGCTGAAATTTAGTATACCTATTTCCACTTCATGTTCTCCTGATATATTGGCCAAAATCTAGCGAAAATTTTCAGAATGCACATCATTGGGCTTTGTAACAGGAGAACATGCCGTCGAAAGAGATGGCACAAAGTAACGTCTCCGGAGAGCAAATCAAAGAGCGAGAAGTGGCGCAGGTGTTTCGAGACAGTGATTGTTTAACAACGAGACGCACAATTTTCGAACGCCTCTTGAAAGGCCTGCGCCTCTTAATTGCAAATTTAAGGCGAGGCCTTTGAAGCTGAAATTTAGTATACCTCTTTCAACTTCATGTTCTCCAGATATATTGGCCAAAATCTGGCGAAAATTTTCAGAATGCACAGAATTGGGCTTTGTAACAGGAGAACATGCCGTCGAAAGAGATGGAACAATGTAACGTCTCCGGACAGCAAACGAAAGAGCGAGAAGTGGCGCAGGTGTTTCGAGACAGTGACTGTTTAACGAAGAGACGCAGAATTTTCGAACGCCTCTTGAAAGGCCTGCGCCTCTTAATTGCAAGCTTAAGGCTATGCCTCTGAAGCTGAAATTTAGTATACCTCTTTCCACTTCATGTTCTCCTGATATATTGGCCAAAATCTAGCGAAAATTTTCAGAATGCACAAAATTGGGCTTTGTAATAGGAGAACATGCCGTCGAAAGAGATGGCACAAAGTAACGTCTCCGGAGAGCAAATCAAAGAGCGAGATGTGGCGCAGATGTTTCGAGACAGTGACTGATTAACGAAGAGACGCAGAATTTTCGAACGCCTCTTGAAAGGCCTGCGCCTCTTATTTGCAACTTTAAGGCGATGCCTTTGAAGCTGAAATTTAGTATACCTCTTTCCACTTCATGTTCTCCTGATATATTGGCCAAAATCTGGCGAAAATTTTCAGAATGCACAAAATTGGGCTTTGTAAAAGGAGAACATGCCGTCGAAAGAGATGGCACAAAGTAACGTCTCCGGATGGCAAATCAATGAGCGAGAAGTGGCGCAGATGATTCGAGACAGTGACTGTTTAACGAAGAGTCGCACAATTTTCGAACGCCTCTTGAAAGGCCTGCGCCTCTGATTTGATACTTTTAAGCGATGCCTTTGAAGCTGAAATTTAGTATACCTCTTCCACTTCATTTTCTCCTGATTTATTGGCCAAAATCTGGCGAAATTTCGAGAATACACAAAATTGGGCTTTGTAACAGGAGAACATGCCGTCGAAAGAGATGGAACAAAGTAATGTCTCCGGAGAGCAAATCAAAGAGCGAGAAGTGGCGCAGGTGTTTCGAGACAGTGACTGTTTCACGAAGAGACGCTGAATTTTCGAAAGCCTCTTGAAAGGCCTGCGCCTCTTAATTGCAACTTTAAGGCGATGCCGTTGAAGCTGAAATTTAGTATACCTATTTCCACTTCATGTTCTCCTGATATATTGGCCAAAATCTAGCGAAAATTTTCAGAATGCACATCATTGGGCTTTGTAACAGGAGAACATGCCGTCGAAAGAGATGGCACAAAGTAACGTCTCCGGAGAGCAAATCAAAGAGCGAGATGTGGCGCAGGTGTTTCGAGACAGTGATTGTTTAACAACGAGACGCACAATTTTCGAACGCCTCTTGAAAGGCCTGCGCCTCTTAATTGCAAGTTTAAGGCGAGGCCTTTGAAGCTGAAATTTAGTATACCTCTTTCAACTTCATGTTCTCCAGATATATTGGCCAAAATCTGGCGAAAATTTTCAGAATGCACAGAATTGGGCTTTGTAACAGGAGAACATGCCGTCGAAAGAGATGGAACAATGTAACGTCTCCGGACAGCAAACGAAAGAGCGAGAAGTGGCGCAGGTGTTTCGAGACAGTGACTGTTTAACGAAGAGACGCAGAATTTTCGAACGCCTCTTGAAAGGCCTGCGCCTCGTAATTGCAAGCTTAAGGCTATGCCTTTGAAGCTGAAATTTAGTATACCTCTTTCCACTTCATGTTCTCCTGATATATTGGCCAAAATCTAGCGAAAATTTTCAGAATGCACAAAATTGGGCTTTGTAATAGGAGAACATGCCGTCGAAAGAGATGGCACAAAGTAACGTCTCCTGAGAGCAAATCAAAGAGCGAGATGTGGCGCAGATGTTTCGAGACAGTGACTGATAACGAAGAGCCGCACAATTTTCGAACTCCTCTTGAAAGGCCTGCGCCTCTGATTTGATACTTTTAAGCGATGCCTTTGAAGCTGAAATTTAGTATACCTCTTTCCACTTAATGTTCTCCTGATATATTGGCCAAAATCTAGCGAAAATTTTCAGAATGCACAAAATTGGGCTTTGTAACAGGAGAACATGCCGTCGAAAGAGATGGCACAAAGTAACGTCTCCGGAGAGCAAATCAAAGAGCGAAATGTGGCGCAGATGTTTCGAGACAGTGACTGGTTAACGTAGAGACGCAGAATTTTCGAACGCCTCTTGAAAGTCCTGCGCCTCTGATTTGATACTTTTAAGCGATGCCTTTGAAGCTGAAATTTAGTATACCTCTTTCCACTTCATGTTCTCCTGATATATTGGCCAAAATCTAGCGAAAATTTTCAGAATGCACAAAATTGGGCTTTGTAACAGGAGAACATGCCGTCGAAAGAGATGGCACAAAGTAACGTCTCCGGAGAGCAAATCAAAGAGCGAAATGTGGGGCAGATGTTTCGAGACAGTGACTGGTTAACGAAGAGACGCAGAATTTTCGAACGCCTCTTGAAAGTCCTGCGCCTCTGATTTGATACTTTTAAGCGATGCCTTTGAAGCTGAAATTTAGTATACCTCTTTCCACTTCATGTTCTCCTGATATATTGGCCAAAATCTAGCGAAAATTTTCAGAATGCACAAAATTGCGCTTTGTAACAGGAGAACATGCCGTCGAAAGAGATGGCACAAAGTAACGTCTCCGGAGAGCAAATCAAAGAGCGAGATGTGGCGCAGATGTTTCGAGACAGTGACTGATTAACGAAGAGACGCAGAATTTTCGAACGCCTCTTGAAAGGCCTGCGCCTCTTATTTGCAACTTTAAGGCGATGCCTTTGAAGCTGAAATTTAGTATACCTCTTTCCACTTCATGTTCTCCTGATATATTGGCCAAAATCTGGCGAAAATTTTCAGAATCCACAGAATTGGGCTTTGCAACAGGAGAACATGCCGTCGAAAGAGATGGCACAAAGTAACGTCTCCGGAGAGCAAATCAAAGAGCGAGAAGTGGCGCAGGTGTTTCGAGACAGTGACTGTTTCACGAAGAGACGCTGAATTTTCGAAAGCCTCTTGAAAGGCCTGCGCCTCTTAATTGCAACTTTAAGGCGATGCCTTTGAAGCTGAAATTTAGTATACCTATTTCCACTTCATGTTCTCCTGATATATTGGCCAAAATCTAGCGAAAATTTTCAGAATGCACATCATTGGGCTTTGTAACAGGAGAACATGCCGTCGAAAGAGATGGCACAAAGTAACGTCTCCGGAGAGCAAATCAAAGAGCGAGAAGTGGCGCAGGTGTTTTGAGACAGTGACTGTTTAACGAAGAGACGCACAATTTTCGAACGCCTCTTGAAAGGCCTGCCCCTCTTAATTGCAAGTTTAAGGCGATGCCTTTGAAGCTGAAATTTAGTATACCTCTTTCCACTTCATGTTCTCCTGATATATTGGCCAAAATCTGGCGAAAATTTTCAGAATGCACAGAATTGGGCTTTGTAACAGGAGAACATGCCGTCGAAAGAGATGGAACAAAGTAACGTCTCCGGAGAGCAAATCAAAGAGCGAGAAGTGGCGCAGGTGTTTTGAGACAGTGACTGTTTAACGAAGAGACGCACAATTTTCGAACGCCTCTTGAAAGGCCTGCGCCTCTTAATTGCAAGTTTAAGGCGATGCCTTTGAAGCTGAAATTTAGTATACCTCTTTCCAATTCATTTTCTCCTGATATATTGGCCAAAATCTGGCGAAAATTTCGAGAATACACAAAATTGAGCTTTGTAACAGGACAACATGCCGTCGAAAGAGATGGAAAAAAGTAACGTCTCTGGAGAGCAAATCAAAGAGCGAGAAGTGGCGCAGGTGTTTCGAGACAGTGACTGATTAACGAAGAGACGCAGAATTTTCGAACGCCTCTTGAAAGGCCTGCGCCTCTTATTTGCAACTTTAAGGCGATGCCTCTGAAGCTGAAATTTAGTATACCTCTTTCCACTTCATGTTCTCCTGATATATTGGCCAAAATCTGGCGAAAATTTTCAGAATCCACAGAATTGGGCTTTGTAACAGGAGAACATGCCGTCGAAAGTGATGGCACAAAGTAACGTCTCCGGAGAGCAAATCAAAGAGCGAGAAGTGGCGCAGATGTTTCGTGGCAGTGACTGTTTAACGAAGAGACGCAGAATTTTCGAACGCCTCTTGAAAGGCCTGCGCCTCTTATTTGCAACTTTAAGGCGATGCCTTTGAAGCTGAAATTTAGTATACCTCTTTCCACTTCATGTTCTCCTGATATATTGGCCAAAATCTGGCGAAAATTTTCAGAATCCACACAATTGGGCTTTGTAACAGGAGAACATGCCGTCGAAAGAGATGGCACAAAGTAACGTCTCCGGAGAGCAAATCAAAGAGCGAAATGTGGGGCAGATGTTTCGAGACAGTGACTGGTTAACGAAGAGACGCAGAATTTTCGAACGCCTCTTGAAAGTCCTGCGCCTCTGATTTGATACTTTTAAGCGATGCCTTTGAAGCTGAAATTTAGTATACCTCTTTCCACTTCATGTTCTCCTGATATATTGGCCAAAATCTAGCGAAAATTTTCAGAATGCACAAAATTGCGCTTTGTAACAGGAGAACATGCCGTCGAAAGAGATGGCACAAAGTAACGTCTCCGGAGAGCAAATCAAAGAGCGAGATGTGGCGCAGATGTTTCGAGACAGTGACTGATTAACGAAGAGACGCAGAATTTTCGAACGCCTCTTGAAAGGCCTGCGCCTCTTATTTGCAACTTTAAGGCGATGCCTTTGAAGCTGAAATTTAGTATACCTCTTTCCACTTCATGTTCTCCTGATATATTGGCCAAAATCTGGCGAAAATTTTCAGAATCCACAGAATTGGGCTTTGCAACAGGAGAACATGCCGTCGAAAGAGATGGCACAAAGTAACGTCTCCGGAGAGCAAATCAAAGAGCGAGAAGTGGCGCAGGTGTTTTGAGACAGTGACTGTTTAACGAAGAGACGCACAATTTTCGAACGCCTCTTGAAAGGCCTGCGCCTCTTAATTGCAAGTTTAAGGCGATGCCTTTGAAGCTGAAATTTAGTATACCTCTTTCAACTTCATGTTCTCCTGATATATTGGCCAAAATCTGGCGAAAATTTTCAGAATCCACACAATTGGGCTTTGTAACAGGAGAACATGCCGTCGAAAGAGATGGCACAAAGTAACGTCTCCGGAGGGCAAATCAATGAGCGAGAAGTGCCGCAGATGTTTCGAAACAGTGACTGGTTAACGAAGAGACGCAGAATTTTCGAACGCCTCTTGAAAGGCCTGCGCCTCTTATTTGCAACTTTAAGGCGATGCCTTTGAAGCTGAAATTTAGTATACCTCTTTCCACTTCATGTTCTCCTGATATATTGGCCAAAATCTGGCGAAAATTTCGAGAGTACACAAAATTGGGCTTTGTAACAGGACAACATGCCGTCGAAAGAGATGGAAAAAAGTAACGTCTCTGGAGAGCAAATCAAAGAGCGAGAAGTGGCGCAGGTGTTTCGAGACAGTGACTGTTTAACGAAGAGACGCAGAATTTTCGAACGCCTCTTGAACGGCCTGCGCTTCTGATTTGCAACTTTAAGGCGATGCCTTTGAAGCTGAAATTTAGTATACCTCTTTCCACTTCATTTTCTCCTCATATATTGGCCAAAATCTGGCGAAAATTTCGAGAATACACAAAATTGGGCTCTTTGTAACAGGAGAACATGCCGTCGAAAGTGATGGCACAAAGTAACGTCTCCGGAGAGCAAATCAGAGAGCGAGAAGTGGCGCAGATGTTTCGTGGCAGTGACTGTTTAACGAAGAGACGCAGAATTTTCGAACGCCTCTTGAAAGGCCTGCGCCTCTTATTTGCAACTTTAAGGCGATGCCTTTGAAGCTGAAATTTAGTATACCTCTTTCCACTTCATGTTCTCCTGATATATTGGCCAAAATCTGGCGAAAATTTTCAGAATACAGAATTGGGCTTTGCAACAGGAGAACATGCCGTCGAAAGAGATGGCACAAAGTAACGTCTCCGGAGAGCAAATCAAAGAGCGAGAAGTGGCGCAGGTGTTTTGAGACAGTGACTGTTTAACGAAGAGACGCACAATTTTCGAACGCCTCTTGAAAGGCCTGCGCCTCTTAATTGCAAGTTTATGGCGATGCCTCTGAAGCTGAAATTTAGTATACCTCTTTCCACTTCATGTTCTCCTGATATATTGGCCAAAATCTGGCGAAAATTTTCAGAATCCACAGAATTGGGCTTTGTAACAGGAGAACATGCCGTCGAAAGTGATGGCACAAAGTAACGTCTCCGGAGAGCAAATCAAAGAGCGAGATGTGGCGCAGATGTTTCGTGGCAGTGACTGTTTAACGAAGAGACGCAGAATTTTCGAACGCCTCTTGAAAGGCCTGCGCCTCTTATTTGCAACTTTAAGGCGATGCCTTTGAAGCTGAAATTTAGTATACCTCTTTCCACTTCATGTTCTCCTGATATATTGGCCAAAATCTGGCGAAAATTTTCAGAATACAGAATTGGGCTTTGCAACAGGAGAACATGCCGTCGAAAGAGATGGCACAAAGTAACGTCTCCGGAGAGCAAATCAAAGAGCGAGAAGTGGCGCAGGTGTTTTGAGACAGTGACTGTTTAACGAAGAGACGCACAATTTTCGAACGCCTCTTGAAAGGCCTGCGCCTCTTAATTGCAAGTTTAAGGCGATGCCTTTGAAGCTGAAATTTAGTATACCTCTTTCCACTTCATTTTCTCCTGATATATTGGCCAAAATCTGGCGAAAATTTCGAGAATACACAAAATTGTGCTTTGCAACAGGACAACATGCCGTCGAAAGAGATGGAACAAAGTAATGTCTCTGGAGAGCAAATCAAAGAGTGAGAAGTGGCGCAGGTGTTTCCAGACAGTGATTGTTTAACGAAGAGACGCTGAATTTTCGAACGCCTCTTGAAAGGCCTGCGCCTCTTAATTGCAAGTTTAAGGCGATGCCTTTGAAGCTGAAATTTAGTATTCCTCTTTCCACTTCATGTTCTCCTGATATATTGGCCAAAATCTGGCGAAAATTTTCAGAATGCACAGAATTGGGCTTTGTAACAGGAGAACATGCCGTCGAAAGAGATGGCACAAAGTAACGTCTCCGGAGAGCAAATCAAAGAGCGAGAAGTGGCGCAGGTGTTTCGAGACAGTGACTGATTAACGAAGAGACGCAGAATTTTCGAACGCGTCTTGAAAGGCCTGCGCCTCTTATTTGCAACTTTAAGGCGATGCCTCTGAAGCTGAAATTTAGTATACCTCTTTCCACTTCATGTTCTCCTGATATATTGGCCAAAATCTGGCGAAAATTTTCAGAATCCACAGAATTGGGCTTTGTAACAGGAGAACATGCCGTCGAAAGTGATGGCACAAAGTAACGTCTCCGGAGAGCAAATCAAAGAGCGAGAAGTGGCGCAGGTGTTTCGAGACAGTGACTGTTTAACGAAGAGACGCAGAATTTTCGAACGCCTCTTGAAAGGCCTGCGCCTCTTATTTGCAACTTTAAGGCGATGCCTCTGAAGCTGAAATTTAGTATACCTCTTTCCACTTCATGTTCTCCTGATATATTGGCCAAAATCTGGCGAAAATTTTCAGAATCCACAGAATTGGGCTTTGTAACAGGAGAACATGCCGTCGAAAGTGATGGCACAAAGTAACGTCTCCGGAGAGCAAATCAAAGAGCGAGAAGTGGCGCATATGTTTCGTGGCAGTGACTGTTTAACGAAGAGACGCAGAATTTTCGAACGCCTCTTGAAAGGCCTGCGCCTCTTATTTGCAACTTTAAGGCGATGCCTTTGAAGCTGAAATTTAGTATACCTCTTTCCACTTCATGTTCTCCTGATATATTGGCCAAAATCTGGCGAAAATTTTCAGAATCCACACAATTGGGCTTTGTAACAGGAGAACATGCCGTCGAAAGAGATGGCACAAAGTAACGTCTCCGGAGGGCAAATCAAAGAGCGAAATGTGGCGCAGATGTTTCGAGACAGTGACTGGTTAACGAAGAGACGCAGAATTTTCGAACGCCTCTTGAAAGTCCTGCGCCTCTGATTTGATACTTTTAAGCGATGCCTTTGAAGCTGAAATTTAGTATACCTCTTTCCACTTCATGTTCTCCTGATATATTGGCCAAAATCTAGCGAAAATTTTCAGAATGCACAAAATTGGGCTTTGTAACAGGAGAACATGCCGTCGAAAGAGATGGCACAAAGTAACGTCTCCGGAGAGCAAATCAAAGAGCGAGATGTGGCGCAGATGTTTCGAGACAGTGACTGATTAACGAAGAGACGCAGAATTTTCGAACGCCTCTTGAAAGGCCTGCGCCTCTTATTTGCAACTTTAAGGCGATGCCTTTGAAGCTGAAATTTAGTATACCTCTTTCCACTTCATGTTCTCCTGATATATTGGCCAAAATCTGGCGAAAATTTTCAGAATACAGAATTGGGCTTTGCAACAGGAGAACATGCCGTCGAAAGAGATGGCACAAAGTAACGTCTCCGGAGAGCAAATCAAAGAGCGAGAAGTGGCGCAGGTGTTTTGAGACAGTGACTGTTTAACGAAGAGACGCACAATTTTCGATCGCCTCTTGAAAGGCCTGCGCCTCTTAATTGCAAGTTTAAGGCGATGCCTTTGAAGCTGAAATTTAGTATACCTCTTTCAAATTCATGTTCTCCTGATATATTGGCCAAAATCTGGCGAAAATTTTCAGAATGCACAGAATTGGGCTTTGTAACAGGACAACATGCCGTCGAAAGAGATGGAACAAAGTAATGTCTCTGGAGAGCAAATCAAAGAGTGAGAAGTGGCGCAGGTGTTTCGAGACAGTGATTGTTTAACGAAGAGACGCAGAATTTTCGGACGCCTCTTGAAAGGCCTGCGCCTCTTAATTGCAAGTTTAAGGCGATGCCTTTGAAGGTGAAATTTAGTATACCTCTTTCCACTTAATGTTCTCCTGATATATTGGCCAAAATCTAGCGAAAATTTTCAGAATGCACAAAATTGGGCTTTGTAACAGGAGAACATGCCGTCGAAAGAGATGGCACAAAGTAACGTCTCCGGAGGGCAAATCAATGAGCGAGAAGTGGCGCAGATGTTTCGAGACAGTGACTGTTTAACGAAGAGTCGCACAATTTTCGAACGCCTCTTGAAAGGCCTGCGCCTCTGATTTGATACTTTTAAGCGATGCCTTTGAAGCTGAAATTTAGTATACCTCTTTCCACTTAATGTTCTCCTGATATATTGGCCAAAATCTAGCGAAAATTTTCAGAATGCACAAAATTGGGCTTTGTAACAGGAGAACATGCCGTCGAAAGAGATGGCACAAAGTAACGTCTCCGGAGAGCAAATCAAAGAGCGAAATGTGGCGCAGATGTTTCGAGACAGTGACTGATTAACGAAGAGACGCAGAATTTTCGAACGCCTCTTGAAAGGCCTGCGCCTCTTATTTGCAACTTTAAGGCGATGCCTTTGAAGCTGAAATTTAGTATACCTCTTTCCACTTCATTTTCTCCTGATATATTGGCCAAAATCTGGCGAAAATTTCGAGAATACACAAAATTGTGTTTTGCAACAGGACAACATGCCGTCGAAAGAGATGGAACAAAGTAATGTCTCTGGAGAGCAAATCAAAGAGTGAGAAGTGGCGCAGGTGTTTCCAGACAGTGATTGTTTAACGAAGAGACGCTGAATTTTCGAACGCCTCTTGAAAGGCCTGCGCCTCTTAATTGCAAGTTTAAGGCGATGCCTTTGAAGCTGATATTTAGTATACCTCTTTCCACTTAATGTTCTCCTGATATATTGGCCAAAATCTAGCGAAAATTTTCAGAATGCACAAAATTGGGCTTTGTAACAGGAGAACATGCCGTCGAAAGGGATGGCACAAAGTAACGTCTCCGGAGAGCAAATCAAAGAGCGAAATGTGGCGCAGATGTTTCGAGACAGTGACTGGTTAACGTAGAGACGCAGAATTTTCGAACGCCTCTTGAAAGTCCTGCGCCTCTGATTTGATACTTTTAAGCGATGCCTTTGAAGCTGAAACTTAGTATACCTCTTTCCACTTCATGTTCTCCTGATATATTGGCCAAAATCTAGCGAAAATTGTCAGAATGCACAAAATTGGGCTTTGTAACAGGAGAACATGCCGTCGAAAGAGATGGCACAAAGTAACGTCTCCGGAGAGCAAATCAAAGAGCGAGATGTGGCGCAGATGTTTCGAGACAGTGACTGATTAACGAAGAGACGCAGAATTTTCGAACGCCTCTTGAAAGGCCTGCGCCTCTTATTTGCAACTTTAAGGCGATGCCTTTGAAGCTGAAATTTAGTATACCTCTTTCCACTTCATGTTCTCCTGATATATTGGCCAAAATCTGGCGAAAATTTTCAGAATACAGAATTGGGCTTTGCAACAGGAGAACATGCCGTCGAAAGAGATGGCACAAAGTAACGTCTCCGGAGAGCAAATCAAAGAGCGAGAAGTGGCGCAGGTGTTTTGAGACAGTGACTGTTTAACGAAGAGACGCACAATTTTCGAACGCCTCTTGATAGGCCTGCGCCTCTTAATTGCAAGTTTAAGGCGATGCCTTTGAAGCTGAAATTTAGTATACCTCTTTCAACTTCATGTTCTCCTGATATATTGGCCAAAATCTGGCGAAAATTTTCAGAATGCACAGAATTGGGCTTTGTAACAGGACAACATGCCGTCGAAAGAGATGGAACAAAGTAATGTCTCTGGAGAGCAAATCAAAGAGTGAGAAGTGGCGCAGGTGTTTCGAGACAGTGATTGTTTAACGAAGAGACGCAGAATTTTCGAACGCCTCTTGAAAGGCCTGCGCCTCTTAATTGCAAGTTTAAGGCGATGCCTTTGAAGCTGAAATTTAGTATACCTCTTTCCACTTCATGTTCTCCTGATATATTGGCCAAAATCTGGCGAAAATTTCGAGAGTACACAAAATTGGGCTTTGTAACAGGACTACATGCCGTCGAAAGAGATGGAAAAAAGTAACGTCTCTGGAGAGCAAATCAAAGAGCGAGAAGTGGCGCAGGTGTTTCGAGACAGTGACTGTTTAACGAAGAGACGCAGAATTTTCGAACGCCTCTTGAAACGCCTGCGCCTCTTATTTGCAACTTTAAGGCGATGCCTTTGAAGGTGAAATTTAGTATACCTCTTTCCACTTCATGTTCTCCTGATATATTGGCCAAAATCTGGCGAAAATTTCGAGAGTACACAAAATTGGGCTTTGTAACAGGACAACATGCCGTCGAAAGAGATGGAAAAAAGTAACGTCTCTGGAGAGCAAATCAAAGAGCGAGAAGTGGCGCAGGTGTTTCGAGACAGTGATTGTTTAACAACGAGACGCAGAATTTTCGAACGCCTCTTGAACGGCCTGCGCTTCTGATTTGCAACTTTAAGGCGATGCCTTTGAAGCTGAAATTTAGTATACCTCTTTCCACTTCATTTTCTCCTCATATATTGGCCAAAATCTGGCGAAAATTTCGAGAATACACAAAATTGGGCTTTGTAACAGGAGAACATGCCGTCGAAAGAGATGGCACAAA
Source organism: Andrena cerasifolii (assembly GCF_050908995.1). Taxonomy (NCBI): domain Eukaryota; kingdom Metazoa; phylum Arthropoda; class Insecta; order Hymenoptera; family Andrenidae; genus Andrena; species Andrena cerasifolii. The sequence goes on along the minus strand of NW_027485283.1, from coordinate 24,264 downwards.
GTAACGTCTCCGGAGGGCAAATCATTGAGCGCGAAGTGGCGCAGATGTTTCGAAACAGTGACTGTTTAACGAAGAGCCGCACAATTTTCGAACTCCTCTTGAAAGGCCTGCGCCTCTGATTTGATACTTTTAAGCGATGCCTTTGAAGCTGAAATTTAGTATACCTCTTTCCACTTAATGTTCTCCTGATATATTGGCCAAAATCTAGCGAAAATTTTCAGAATGCACAAAATTGGGCTTTGTAACAGGAGAACATGCCGTCGAAAGAGATGGCACAAAGTAACGTCTCCGGAGAGCAAATCAAAGAGCGAAATGTGGCGCAGATGTTTCGAGACAGTGACTGGTTAACGTAGAGACGCAGAATTTTCGAACGCCTCTTGAAAGGCCTGCGCCTCTTATTTGCAACTTTAAGGCGATGCCTTTGAAGCTGAAATTTAGTATACCTCTTTCCACTTCATTTTCTCCTGATATATTGGCCAAAATCTGGCGAAAATTTCGAGAATACACAAAATTGTGCTTTGCAACAGGACAACATGCCGTCGAAAGAGATGGAACAAAGTAATGTCTCTGGAGAGCAAATCAAAGAGTGAGAAGTGGCGCAGGTGTTTCCAGACAGTGATTGTTTAACGAAGAGACGCTGAATTTTCGAACGCCTCTTGAAAGGCCTGCGCCTCTTAATTGCAAGTTTAAGGCGATGCCTTTGAAGCTGAAATTTAGTATACCTCTTTCCACTTCATGTTCTCCTGATATATTGGCCAAAATCTGGCGAAAATTTTCAGAATACAGAATTGGGCTTTGCAACAGGAGAACATGCCGTCGAAAGAGATGGCACAAAGTAACGTCTCCGGAGAGCAAATCAAAGAGCGAGAAGTGGCGCAGGTGTTTTGAGACAGTGACTGTTTAACGAAGAGACGCACAATTTTCGAACGCCTCTTGATAGGCCTGCGCCTCTTAATTGCAAGTTTAAGGCGATGCCTTTGAAGCTGAAATTTAGTATACCTCTTTCAACTTCATGTTCTCCTGATATATTGGCCAAAATCTGGCGAAAATTTTCAGAATGCACAGAATTGGGCTTTGTAACAGGACAACATGCCGTCGAAAGAGATGGAACAAAGTAATGTCTCTGGAGAGCAAATCAAAGAGTGAGAAGTGGCGCAGGTGTTTCGAGACAGTGATTGTTTAACGAAGAGACGCAGAATTTTCGAACGCCTCTTGAAAGGCCTGCGCCTCTTAATTGCAAGTTTAAGGCGATGCCTTTGAAGGTGAAATTTAGTATACCTCTTTCCACTTAATGTTCTCCTGATATATTGGCCAAAATCTAGCGAAAATTTTCAGAATGCACAAAATTGGGCTTTGTAACAGGAGAACATGCCGTCGAAAGAGATGGCACAAAGTAACGTCTCCGGAGGGCAAATCAATGAGCGAGAAGTGGCGCAGATGTTTCGAGACAGTGACTGTTTAACGAAGAGTCGCACAATTTTCGAACGCCTCTTGAAAGGCCTGCGCCTCTGATTTGATACTTTTAAGCGATGCCTTTGAAGCTGAAATTTAGTATACCTCTTTCCACTTAATGTTCTCCTGATATATTGGCCAAAATCTAGCGAAAATTTTCAGAATGCACAAAATTGGGCTTTGTAACAGGAGAACATGCCGTCGAAAGAGATGGCACAAAGTAACGTCTCCGGAGAGCAAATCAAAGAGCGAAATGTGGCGCAGATGTTTCGAGACAGTGACTGATTAACGAAGAGACGCAGAATTTTCGAACGCCTCTTGAAAGGCCTGCGCATCTTATTTGCAACTTTAAGGCGATGCCTTTGAAGCTGAAATTTAGTATACCTCTTTCCACTTCATTTTCTCCTGATATATTGGCCAAAATCTGGCGAAAATTTCGAGAATACACAAAATTGTGCTTTGCAACAGGACAACATGCCGTCGAAAGAGATGGAACAAAGTAATGTCTCTGGAGAGCAAATCAAAGAGTGAGAAGTGGCGCAGGTGTTTCCAGACAGTGATTGTTTAACGAAGAGACGCTGAATTTTCGAACGCCTCTTGAAAGGCCTGCGCCTCTTAATTGCAAGTTTAAGGCGATGCCTTTGAAGCTGAAATTTAGTATACCTCTTTCCACTTCATGTTCTCCTGATATATTGGCCAAAATCTGGCGAAAATTTTCAGAATGTACAGAATTGGGCTTTGTAACAGGAGAACATGCCGTCGAAAGAGATGGCACAAAGTAACGTCTCCGGAGAGCAAATCAAAGAGCGAGAAGTGGCGCAGGTGTTTCGAGACAGTGACTGATTAACGAAGAGACGCAGAATTTTCGAACGCCTCTTGAAAGGCCTGCGCCTCTTATTTGCAACTTTAAGGCGATGCCTCTGAAGCTGAAATTTAGTATACCTCTTTCCACTTCATGTTCTCCTGATATATTGGCCAAAATCTGGCGAAAATTTTCAGAATCTACAGAATTGGGCTTTGTAACAGGAGAACATGCCGTCGAAAGTGATGGCACAAAGTAACGTCTCCGGAGAGCAAATCAAAGAGCGAGAAGTGGCGCAGATGTTTCGTGGCAGTGACTGTTTAACGAAGAGACGCAGAATTTTCGAACGCCTCTTGAAAGGCCTGCGCCTCTTATTTGCAACATTAAGGCGATGCCTTTGAAGCTGAAATTTAGTATACCTCTTTCCACTTCATGTTCTCCTGATATATTGGCCAAAATCTGGCGAAAATTTTCAGAATACAGAATTGGGCTTTGCAACAGGAGAACATGCCGTCGAAAGAGATGGCACAAAGTAACGTCTCCGGAGAGCAAATCAAAGAGCGAGAAGTGGCGCAGGTGTTTTGAGACAGTGACTGTTTAACGAAGAGACGCACAATTTTCGAACGCCTCTTGAAAGGCCTGCGCCTCTTAATTGCAAGTTTAAGGCGATGCCTCTGAAGCTGAAATTTAGTATACCTCTTTCCACTTCATGTTCTCCTGATATATTGGCCAAAATCTGGCGAAAATTTTCAGAATCCACAGAATTGGGCTTTGTAACAGGAGAACATGCCGTCGAAAGTGATGGCACAAAGTAACGTCTCCGGAGAGCAAATCAAAGAGCGAGATGTGGCGCAGATGTTTCGTGGCAGTGACTGTTTAACGAAGAGACGCAGAATTTTCGAACGCCTCTTGAAAGGCCTGCGCCTCTTATTTGCAACTTTAAGGCGATGCCTTTGAAGCTGAAATTTAGTATACCTCTTTCCACTTCATGTTCTCCTGATATATTGGCCAAAATCTGGCGAAAATTTTCAGAATACAGAATTGGGCTTTGCAACAGGAGAACATGCCGTCGAAAGAGATGGCACAAAGTAACGTCTCCGGAGAGCAAATCAAAGAGCGAGAAGTGGCGCAGGTGTTTTGAGACAGTGACTGTTTAACGAAGAGACGCACAATTTTCGAACGCCTCTTGAAAGGCCTGCGCCTCTTAATTGCAAGTTTAAGGCGATGCCTTTGAAGCTGAAATTTAGTATACCTCTTTCCACTTCATTTTCTCCTGATATATTGGCCAAAATCTGGCGAAAATTTCGAGAATACACAAAATTGTGCTTTGCAACAGGACAACATGCCGTCGAAAGAGATGGAACAAAGTAATGTCTCTGGAGAGCAAATCAAAGAGTGAGAAGTGGCGCAGGTGTTTCCAGACAGTGATTGTTTAACGAAGAGACGCTGAATTTTCGAACGCCTCTTGAAAGGCCTGCGCCTCTTAATTGCAAGTTTAAGGCGATGCCTTTGAAGCTGAAATTTAGTATACCTCTTTCCACTTCATGTTCTCCTGATATATTGGCCAAAATCTGGCGAAAATTTTCAGAATGCACAGAATTGGGCTTTGTAACAGGAGAACATGCCGTCGAAAGAGATGGCACAAAGTAACGTCTCCGGAGAGCAAATCAAAGAGCGAGAAGTGGCGCAGGTGTTTCGAGACAGTGACTGATTAACGAAGAGACGCAGAATTTTCGAACGCGTCTTGAAAGGCCTGCGCCTCTTATTTGCAACTTTAAGGCGATGCCTCTGAAGCTGAAATTTAGTATACCTTTTTCCACTTCATGTTCTCCTGATATATTGGCCAAAATCTGGCGAAAATTTTCAGAATCCACAGAATTGGGCTTTGTAACAGGAGAACATGCCGTCGAAAGTGATGGCACAAAGTAACGTCTCCGGAGAGCAAATCAGAGAGCGAGAAGTGGCGCAGATGTTTCGTGGCAGTGACTGTTTAACGAAGAGACGCAGAATTTTCGAACGCCTCTTGAAAGGCCTGCGCCTCTTATTTGCAACTTTAAGGCGATGCCTTTGAAGCTGAAATTTAGTATACCTCTTTCCACTTCATGTTCTCCTGATATATTGGCCAAAATCTGGCGAAAATTTTCAGAATACAGAATTGGGCTTTGCAACAGGAGAACATGCCGTCGAAAGAGATGGCACAAAGTAACGTCTCCGGAGAGCAAATCAAAGAGCGAGAAGTGGCGCAGGTGTTTTGAGACAGTGACTGTTTAACGAAGAGACGCACAATTTTCGAACGCCTCTTGAAAGGCCTGCGCCTCTTAATTGCAAGTTTAAGGCGATGCCTCTGAAGCTGAAATTTAGTATACCTCTTTCCACTTCATGTTCTCCTGATATATTGGCCAAAATCTGGCGAAAATTTTCAGAATCCACAGAATTGGGCTTTGTAACAGGAGAACATGCCGTCGAAAGTGATGGCACAAAGTAACGTCTCCGGAGAGCAAATCAAAGAGCGAGATGTGGCGCAGATGTTTCGTGGCAGTGACTGTTTAACGAAGAGACGCAGAATTTTCGAACGCCTCTTGAAAGGCCTGCGCCTCTTATTTGCAACTTTAAGGCGATGCCTTTGAAGCTGAAATTTAGTATACCTCTTTCCACTTCATGTTCTCCTGATATATTGGCCAAAATCTGGCGAAAATTTTCAGAATACAGAATTGGGCTTTGCAACAGGAGAACATGCCGTCGAAAGAGATGGCACAAAGTAACGTCTCCGGAGAGCAAATCAAAGAGCGAGAAGTGGCGCAGGTGTTTTGAGACAGTGACTGTTTAACGAAGAGACGCACAATTTTCGAACGCCTCTTGAAAGGCCTGCGCCTCTTAATTGCAAGTTTAAGGCGATGCCTTTGAAGCTGAAATTTAGTATACCTCTTTCCACTTCATTTTCTCCTGATATATTGGCCAAAATCTGGCGAAAATTTCGAGAATACACAAAATTGTGCTTTGCAACAGGACAACATGCCGTCGAAAGAGATGGAACAAAGTAATGTCTCTGGAGAGCAAATCAAAGAGTGAGAAGTGGCGCAGGTGTTTCCAGACAGTGATTGTTTAACGAAGAGACGCTGAATTTTCGAACGCCTCTTGAAAGGCCTGCGCCTCTTAATTGCAAGTTTAAGGCGATGCCTTTGAAGCTGAAATTTAGTATTCCTCTTTCCACTTCATGTTCTCCTGATATATTGGCCAAAATCTGGCGAAAATTTTCAGAATGCACAGAATTGGGCTTTGTAACAGGAGAACATGCCGTCGAAAGAGATGGCACAAAGTAACGTCTCCGGAGAGCAAATCAAAGAGCGAGAAGTGGCGCAGGTGTTTCGAGACAGTGACTGATTAACGAAGAGACGCAGAATTTTCGAACGCGTCTTGAAAGGCCTGCGCCTCTTATTTGCAACTTTAAGGCGATGCCTCTGAAGCTGAAATTTAGTATACCTCTTTCCACTTCATGTTCTCCTGATATATTGGCCAAAATCTGGCGAAAATTTTCAGAATCCACAGAATTGGGCTTTGTAACAGGAGAACATGCCGTCGAAAGTGATGGCACAAAGTAACGTCTCCGGAGAGCAAATCAAAGAGCGAGAAGTGGCGCAGATGTTTCGTGGCAGTGACTGTTTAACGAAGAGACGCAGAATTTTCGAACGCCTCTTGAAAGGCCTGCGCCTCTTATTTGCAACTTTAAGGCGATGCCTTTAAAGCTGAAATTTAGTATACCTCTTTCCACTTCATGTTCTCCTGATATATTGGCCAAAATCTGGCGAAAATTTTCAGAATCCACACAATTGGGCTTTGTAACAGGAGAACATGCCGTCGAAAGAGATGGCACAAAGTAACGTCTCCGGAGGGCAAATCAAAGAGCGAAATGTGGCGCAGATGTTTCGAGACAGTGACTGGTTAACGAAGAGACGCAGAATTTTCGAACGCCTCTTGAAAGGCCTGCGCCTCTGATTTGATACTTTTAAGCGATGCCTTTGAAGCTGAAATTTAGTATACCTCTTTCCACTTCATGTTCTCCTGATATATTGGCCAAAATCTAGCGAAAATTTTCAGAATGCACAAAATTGGGCTTTGTAACAGGAGAACATGCCGTCGAAAGAGATGGCACAAAGTAACGTCTCCGGAGAGCAAATCAAAGAGCGAGATGTGGCGCAGATGTTTCGAGACAGTGACTGATTAACGAAGAGACGCAGAATTTTCGAACGCCTCTTGAAAGGCCTGCGCCTCTTATTTGCAACTTTAAGGCGATGCCTTTGAAGCTGAAATTTAGTATACCTCTTTCCACTTCATGTTCTCCTGATATATTGGCCAAAATCTGGCGAAAATTTTCAGAATACAGAATTGGGCTTTGCAACAGGAGAACATGCCGTCGAAAGAGATGGCACAAAGTAACGTCTCCGGAGAGCAAATCAAAGAGCGAGAAGTGGCGCAGGTGTTTTGAGACAGTGACTGTTTAACGAAGAGACGCACAATTTTCGAACGCCTCTTGAAAGGCCTGCGCCTCTTAATTGCAAGTTTAAGGCGATGCCTTTGAAGCTGAAATTTAGTATACCTCTTTCCACTTCATGTTCTCCTGATATATTGGCCAAAATCTGGCGAAAATTTTCAGAATACAGAATTGGGCTTTGCAACAGGAGAACATGCCGTCGAAAGAGATGGCACAAAGTAACGTCTCCGGAGAGCAAATCAAAGAGCGAGAAGTGGCGCAGGTGTTTTGAGACAGTGACTGTTTAACGAAGAGACGCACAATTTTCGAACGCCTCTTGAAAGGCCTGCGCCTCTTAATTGCAAGTTTAAGGCGATGCCTTTGAAGCTGAAATTTAGTATACCTCTTTCAACTTCATGTTCTCCTGATATATTGGCCAAAATCTGGCGAAAATTTTCAGAATGCACAGAATTGGGCTTTGTAACAGGACAACATGCCGTCGAAAGAGATGGAACAAAGTAATGTCTCTGGAGAGCAAATCAAAGAGTGAGAAGTGGCGCAGGTGTTTCGAGACAGTGATTGTTTAACGAAGAGACGCAGAATTTTCGAACGCCTCTTGAAAGGCCTGCGCCTCTTAATTGCAAGTTTAAGGCGAAGCCTTTGAAGGTGAAATTTAGTATACCTCTTTCCACTTAATGTTCTCCTGATATATTGGCCAAAATCTGGCGAAAATTTTCAGAATCCACACAATTGGGCTTTGTAACAGGAGAACATGCCGTCGAAAGAGATGGCACAAAGTAACGTCTCCGGAGGGCAAATCAAAGAGCGAAATGTGGCGCAGATGTTTCGAGACAGTGACTGGTTAACGAAGAGACGCAGAATTTTCGAACGCCTCTTGAAAGGCCTGCGCCTCTGATTTGATACTTTTAAGCGATGCCTTTGAAGCTGAAATTTAGTATACCTCTTTCCACTTCATGTTCTCCTGATATATTGGCTAAAATCTAGCGAAAATTTTCAGAATGCACAAAATTGGGCTTTGTAACAGGAGAACATGCCGTCGAAAGAGATGGCACAAAGTAACGTCTCCGGAGAGCAAATCAAAGAGCGAGATGTGGCGCAGATGTTTCGAGACAGTGACTGATTAACGAAGAGACGCAGAATTTTCGAACGCCTCTTGAAAGGCCTGCGCCTCTTATTTGCAACTTTAAGGCGATGCCTTTGAAGCTGAAATTTAGTATACCTCTTTCCACTTCATGTTCTCCTGATATATTGGCCAAAATCTGGCGAAAGTTTTCAGAATACAGAATTGGGCTTTGCAACAGGAGAACATGCCGTCGAAAGAGATGGCACAAAGTAACGTCTCCGGAGAGCAAATCAAAGAGCGAGAAGTGGCGCAGGTGTTTTGAGACAGTGACTGTTTAACGAAGAGACGCACAATTTTCGAACGCCTCTTGAAAGGCCTGCGCCTCTTAATTGCAAGTTTAAGGCGATGCCTTTGAAGCTGAAATTTAGTATACCTCTTTCCACTTCATGTTCTCCTGATATATTGGCCAAAATCTGGCGAAAATTTTCAGAATACAGAATTGGGCTTTGCAACAGGAGAACATGCCGTCGAAAGAGATGGCACAAAGTAACGTCTCCGGAGAGCAAATCAAAGAGCGAGAAGTGGCGCAGGTGTTTTGAGACAGTGACTGTTTAACGAAGAGACGCACAATTTTCGAACGCCTCTTGAAAGGCCTGCGCCTCTTAATTGCAAGTTTAAGGCGATGCCTTTGAAGCTGAAATTTAGTATACCTCTTTCAACTTCATGTTCTCCTGATATATTGGCCAAAATCTGGCGAAAATTTTCAGAATGCACAGAATTGGGCTTTGTAACAGGACAACATGCCGTCGAAAGAGATGGAACAAAGTAATGTCTCTGGAGAGCAAATCAAAGAGTGAGAAGTGGCGCAGGTGTTTCGAGACAGTGATTGTTTAACGAAGAGACGCAGAATTTTCGAACGCCTCTTGAAAGGCCTGCGCCTCTTAATTGCAAGTTTAAGGCGAAGCCTTTGAAGGTGAAATTTAGTATACCTCTTTCCACTTAATGTTCTCCTGATATATTGGCCAAAATCTGGCGAAAATTTTCAGAATCCACACAATTGGGCTTTGTAACAGGAGAACATGCCGTCGAAAGAGATGGCACAAAGTAACGTCTCCGGAGGGCAAATCAAAGAGCGAAATGTGGCGCAGATGTTTCGAGACAGTGACTGGTTAACGAAGAGACGCAGAATTTTCGAACGCCTCTTGAAAGGCCTGCGCCTCTGATTTGATACTTTTAAGCGATGCCTTTGAAGCTGAAATTTAGTATACCTCTTTCCACTTCATGTTCTCCTGATATATTGGCTAAAATCTAGCGAAAATTTTCAGAATGCACAAAATTGGGCTTTGTAACAGGAGAACATGCCGTCGAAAGAGATGGCACAAAGTAACGTCTCCGGAGAGCAAATCAAAGAGCGAGATGTGGCGCAGATGTTTCGAGACAGTGACTGATTAACGAAGAGACGCAGAATTTTCGAACGCCTCTTGAAAGGCCTGCGCCTCTTATTTGCAACTTTAAGGCGATGCCTTTGAAGCTGAAATTTAGTATACCTCTTTCCACTTCATGTTCTCCTGATATATTGGCCAAAATCTGGCGAAAGTTTTCAGAATACAGAATTGGGCTTTGCAACAGGAGAACATGCCGTCGAAAGAGATGGCACAAAGTAACGTCTCCGGAGAGCAAATCAAAGAGCGAGAAGTGGCGCAGGTGTTTTGAGACAGTGACTGTTTAACGAAGAGACGCACAATTTTCGAACGCCTCTTGAAAGGCCTGCGCCTCTTAATTGCAAGTTTAAGGCGATGCCTTTGAAGCTGAAATTTAGTATACCTCTTTCCACTTCATGTTCTCCTGATATATTGGCCAAAATCTGGCGAAAATTTTCAGAATACAGAATTGGGCTTTGCAACAGGAGAACATGCCGTCGAAAGAGATGGCACAAAGTAACGTCTCCGGAGAGCAAATCAAAGAGCGAGAAGTGGCGCAGGTGTTTTGAGACAGTGACTGTTTAACGAAGAGACGCACAATTTTCGAACGCCTCTTGAAAGGCCTGCGCCTCTTAATTGCAAGTTTAAGGCGATGCCTTTGAAGCTGAAATTTAGTATACCTCTTTCAACTTCATGTTCTCCTGATATATTGGCCAAAATCTGGCGAAAATTTTCAGAATGCACAGAATTGGGCTTTGTAACAGGACAACATGCCGTCGAAAGAGATGGAACAAAGTAATGTCTCTGGAGAGCAAATCAAAGAGTGAGAAGTGGCGCAGGTGTTTCGAGACAGTGATTGTTTAACGAAGAGACGCAGAATTTTCGAACGCCTCTTGAAAGGCCTGCGCCTCTTAATTGCAAGTTTAAGGCGAAGCCTTTGAAGGTGAAATTTAGTATACCTCTTTCCACTTAATGTTCTCCTGATATATTGGCCAAAATCTAGCGAAAATTTTCAGAATGCACAAAATTGGGCTTTGTAACAGGAGAACATGCCGTCGAAAGAGATGGCACAAAGTAACGTCTCCGGAGAGCAAATCAAAGAGCGAAATGTGGCGCAGATGTTTCGAGGCAGTGACTGATTAACGAAGAGACGCAGAATTTTCGAACGCCTCTTGAAAGGCCTGCGCCTCTTATTTGCAACTTTAAGGCGATGCCTTTGAAGCTGAAATTTAGTATACCTCTTTCCACTTCATTTTCTCCTGATATATTGGCCAAAATCTGGCGAAAATTTCGAGAATACACAAAATTGTGCTTTGCAACAGGACAACATGCCGTCGAAAGAGATGGAACAAAGTAATGTCTCTGGAGAGCAAATCAAAGAGTGAGATGTGGCGCAGGTGTTTCCAGACAGTGATTGTTTAACGAAGAGACGCTGAATTTTCGAACGCCTCTTGAAAGGCCTGCGCCTCTTAATTGCAAGTTTAAGGCGATGCCTTTGAAGCTGAAATTTAGTATACCTCTTTCCACTTCATGTTCTCCTGATATATTGGCCAAAATCTGGCGAAAATTTTCAGAATGCACAGAATTGGGCTTTGTAACAGGAGAACATGCCGTCGAAAGAGATGGCACAAAGTAACGTCTCCGGAGAGCAAATCAAAGAGCGAGAAGTGGCGCAGGTGTTTCGAGACAGTGACTGATTAACGAAGAGACGCAGAATTTTCGAACGCCTCTTGAAAGGCCTGCGCCTCTTATTTGCAACTTTAAGGCGATGCCTCTGAAGCTGAAATTTAGTATACCTCTTTCCACTTCATGTTCTCCTGATATATTGGCCAAAATCTGGCGAAAATTTTCAGAATCCACAGAAGTGGGCTTTGTAACAGGAGAACATGCCGTCGAAAGTGATGGCACAAAGTAACGTCTCCGGAGAGCAAATCAAAGAGCGAGAAGTGGCGCAGATGATTCGTGGCAGTGACTGTTTAACGAAGAGAAGCAGAATTTTCGAACGCCTCTTGAAAGGCCTGCGCCTCTTATTTGCAACTTTAAGGCGATGCCTTTGAAGCTGAAATTTAGTATACCTCTTTCCACTTCATGTTCTCCTGATATATTGGCCAAAATCTGGCGAAAATTTTCAGAATCCACACAATTGGGCTTTGTAACAGGAGAACATGCCGTCGAAAGAGATGGCACAAAGTAACGTCTCCGGAGGGCAAATCAATGAGCGCGAAGTGGCGCAGATGTTTCGAAACAGTGACTGTTTAACGAAGAGCCGCACAATTTTCGAACGCCTCTTGAAAGGCCTGCGCCTCTGATTTGATACTTTTAAGCGATGCCTTTGAAGCTGAAATTTAGTATACCTCTTTCCACTTAATGTTCTCCTGATATATTGGCCAAAATCTAGCGAAAATTTTCAGAATGCACAAAATTGGGCTTTGTAACAGGAGAACATGCCGTCGAAAGAGATGGCACAAAGTAACGTCTCCGGAGAGCAAATCAAAGAGCGACATGTGGCGCAGATGTTTCGAGACAGTGACTGGTTAACGAAGAGACGCAGAATTTTCGAACGCCTCTTGAAAGTCATGCGCCTCTGATTTGATACTTTTAAGCGATGCATTTGAAGCTGAAATTTAGTATACCTCTTTCCACTTCATGTTCTCCTGATATATTGGCCAAAATCTAGCGAAAATTTTCAGAATGCACAAAATTGGGCTTTGTAACAGGAGAACATGCCGTCGAAAGAGATGGCACAAAGTAACGTCTCCGGAGAGCAAATCAAAGAGCGAGAAGTGGCGCAGGTGTTTTGAGACAGTGACTGTTTAACGAAGAGACGCACAATTTTCGAACGCCTCTTGAAAGGCCTGCGCCTCTTAATTGCAAGTTTAAGGCGATGCCTTTGAAGCTGAAATTTAGTATACCTCTTTCAACTTCATGTTCTCCTGATATATTGGCCAAAATCTGGCGAAAATTTTCAGAATGCAAAGAATTGGGCTTTGTAACAGGACAACATGCCGTCGAAAGAGATGGCACAAAGTAACGTCTCCGGAGGGCAAATCAATGAGCGAGAAGTGCCGCAGATGTTTCGAAACAGTGACTGGTTAACGAAGAGACGCAGAATTTTCGAACGCCTCTTGAAAGGCCTGCGCCTCTTATTTGCAACTTTAAGGCGATGCCTTTGAAGGTGAAATTTAGTATACCTCTTTCCACTTCATGTTCTCCTGATATATTGGCCAAAATCTGGCGAAAATTTCGAGAGTACACAAAATTGGGCTTTGTAACAGGACAACATGCCGTCGAAAGAGATGGAAAAAAGTAACGTCTCTGGAGAGCAAATCAAAGAGTGAGAAGTGGCGCAGGTGTTTCCAGACAGTGATTGTTTAACGAAGAGACGCTGAATTTTCGAACGCCTCTTGAAAGGCCTGCGCCTCTTAATTGCAAGTTTAAGGCGATGCCTTTGAAGCTGAAATTTAGTATACCTCTTTCCACTTCATGTTCTCCTGATATATTGGCCAAAATCTGGCGAAAATTTTCAGAATGCACAGAATTGGGCTTTGTAACAGGAGAACATGCCGTCGAAAGAGATGGCACAATGTAACGTCTCCGGAGAGCAAATCAAAGAGCGAGAAGTGGCGCAGGTGTTTCGAGACAGTGACTGATTAACGAAGAGACGCAGAATTTTCGAACGCGTCTTGAAAGGCCTGCGCCTCTTATTTGCAACTTTAAGGCGATGCCTCTGAAGCTGAAATTTAGTATACCTCTTTCCACTTCATGTTCTCCTGATATATTGGCCAAAATCTGGCGAAAATTTTCAGAATCCACAGAAGTGGGCTTTGTAACAGGAGAACATGCCGTCGAAAGTGATGGCACAAAGTAACGTCTCTGGAGAGCAAATCAAAGAGCGAGAAGTGGCGCAGATGTTTCGTGGCAGTGACTGTTTAACGAAGAGACGCAGAATTTTCGAACGCCTCTTGAAAGGCCTGCGCCTCTTATTTGCAACTTTAAGGCGATGCCTTTGAAGCTGAAATTTAGTATACCTCTTTCCACTTCATGTTCTCCTGATATATTGGCCAAAATCTGGCGAAAATTTTCAGAATCCACACAATTGGGCTTTGTAACAGGAGAACATGCCGTCGAAAGAGATGGCACAAAGTAACGTCTCCGGAGGGCAAATCAATGAGCGCGAAGTGGCGCAGATGTTTCGAAACAGTGACTGTTTAACGAAGAGCCGCACAATTTTCGAACGCCTCTTGAAAGGCCTGCGCCTCTGATTTGATACTTTTAAGCGATGCCTTTGAAGCTGAAATTTAGTATACCTCTTTCCACTTAATGTTCTCCTGATATATTGGCCAAAATCTAGCGAAAATTTTCAGAATGCACAAAATTGGGCTTTGTAACAGGAGAACATGCCGTCGAAAGAGATGGCACAAAGTAACGTCTCCGGAGAGCAAATCAAAGAGCGACATGTGGCGCAGATGTTTCGAGACAGTGACTGGTTAACGAAGAGACGCAGAATTTTCGAACGCCTCTTGAAAGTCCTGCGCCTCTGATTTGATACTTTTAAGCGATGCCTTTGAAGCTGAAATTTAGTATACCTCTTTCCACTTCATGTTCTCCTGATATATTGGCCAAAATCTAGCGAAAATTTTCAGAATGCACAAAATTGGGCTTTGTAACAGGAGAACATGCCGTCGAAAGAGATGGCACAAAGTAACGTCTCCGGAGAGCAAATCAAAGAGCGAGATGTGGCGCAGATGTTTCGAGACAGTGACTGATTAACGAAGAGACGCAGAATTTTCGAACGCCTCTTGAAAGGCCTGCGCCTCTTATTTGCAACTTTAAGGCGATGCCTTTGAAGCTGAAATTTAGTATACCTCTTTCCACTTCATGTTCTCCTGATATATTGGCCAAAATCTGGCGAAAATTTTCAGAATCCACAGAATTGGGCTTTGCAACAGGAGAACATGCCGTCAAAAGAGATGGCACAAAGTAACGTCTCCGGAGAGCAAATCAAAGAGCGAGAAGTGGCGCAGGTGTTTTGAGACAGTGACTGTTTAACGAAGAGACGCACAATTTTCGAACGCCTCTTGAAAGGCCTGCGCCTCTTAATTGCAAGTTTAAGGCGATGCCTTTGAAGCTGAAATTTAGTATACCTCTTTCAACTTCATGTTCTCCTGATATATTGGCCAAAATCTGGCGAAAATTTTCAGAATGCACAGAATTGGGCTTTGTAACAGGACAACATGCCGTCGAAAGAGATGGCACAAAGTAACGTCTCCGGAGGGCAAATCAATGAGCGAGAAGTGCCGCAGATGTTTCGAAACAGTGACTGGTTAACGAAGAGACGCAGAATTTTCGAACGCCTCTTGAAAGGCCTGCGCCTCTTATTTGCAACTTTAAGGCGATGCCTTTGAAGGTGAAATTTAGTATACCTCTTTCCACTTCATGTTCTCCTGATATATTGGCCAAAATCTGGCGAAAATTTCGAGAGTACACAAAATTGGGCTTTGTAACAGGACAACATGCCGTCGAAAGAGATGGAAAAAAGTAACGTCTCTGGAGAGCAAATCAAAGAGTGAGAAGTGGCGCAGGTGTTTCCAGACAGTGATTGTTTAACGAAGAGACGCTGAATTTTCGAACGCCTCTTGAAAGGCCTGCGCCTCTTAATTGCAAGTTTAAGGCGATGCCTTTGAAGCTGAAATTTAGTATACCTCTTTCCACTTCATGTTCTCCTGATATATTGGCCAAAATCTGGCGAAAATTTTCAGAATGCACAGAATTGGCCTTTGTAACAGGAGAACATGCCGTCGAAAGAGATGGCACAATGTAACGTCTCCGGAGAGCAAATCAAAGAGCGAGAAGTGGCGCAGGTGTTTCGAGACAGTGACTGATTAACGAAGAGACGCAGAATTTTCGAACGCCTCTTGAAAGGCCTGCGCCTCTTATTTGCAACTTTAAGGCGATGCCTCTGAAGCTGAAATTTAGTATACCTCTTTCCACTTCATGTTCTCCTGATATATTGGCCAAAATCTGGCGAAAATTTTCAGAATCCACAGAAGTGGGCTTTGTAACAGGAGAACATGCCGTCGAAAGTGATGGCACAAAGTAACGTCTCTGGAGAGCAAATCAAAGAGCGAGAAGTGGCGCAGATGTTTCGTGGCAGTGACTGTTTAACGAAGAGACGCAGAATTTTCGAACGCCTCTTGAAAGGCCTGCGCCTCTTATTTGCAACTTTAAGGCGATGCCTTTGAAGCTGAAATTTAGTATACCTCTTTCCACTTCATGTTCTCCTGATATATTGGCCAAAATCTGGCGAAAATTTCAGAATCCACACAATTGGGCTTTGTAACAGGAGAACATGCCGTCGAAAGAGATGGCACAAAGTAACGTCTCCGGAGGGCAAATCAATGAGCGCGAAGTGGCGCAGATGTTTCGAAACAGTGACTGTTTAACGAAGAGCCGCACAATTTTCGAACGCCTCTTGAAAGGCCTGCGCCTCTGATTTGATACTTTTAAGCGATGCCTTTGAAGCTGAAATTTAGTATACCTCTTTCCACTTAATGTTCTCCTGATATATTGGCCAAAATCTAGCGAAAATTTTCAGAATGCACAAAATTGGGCTTTGTAACAGGAGAACATGCCGTCGAAAGAGATGGCACAAAGTAACGTCTCCGGAGAGCAAATCAAAGAGCGACATGTGGCGCAGATGTTTCGAGACAGTGACTGGTTAACGAAGAGACGCAGAATTTTCGAACGCCTCTTGAAAGTCCTGCGCCTCTGATTTGATACTTTTAAGCGATGCCTTTGAAGCTGAAATTTAGTATACCTCTTTCCACTTCATGTTCTCCTGATATATTGGCCAAAATCTAGCGAAAATTTTCAGAATGCACAAAATTGGGCTTTGTAACAGGAGAACATGCCGTCGAAAGAGATGGCACAAAGTAACGTCTCCGGAGAGCAAATCAAAGAGCGAGATGTGGCGCAGATGTTTCGAGACAGTGACTGATTAACGAAGAGACGCAGAATTTTCGAACGCCTCTTGAAAGGCCTGCGCCTCTTATTTGCAACTTTAAGGCGATGCCTTTGAAGCTGAAATTTAGTATACCTCTTTCCACTTCATGTTCTCCTGATATATTGGCCAAAATCTGGCGAAAATTTTCAGAATCCACAGAATTGGGCTTTGCAACAGGAGAACATGCCGTCAAAAGAGATGGCACAAAGTAACGTCTCCGGAGAGCAAATCAAAGAGCGAGAAGTGGCGCAGGTGTTTTGAGACAGTGACTGTTTAACGAAGAGACGCACAATTTTCGAACGCCTCTTGAAAGGCCTGCGCCTCTTAATTGCAAGTTTAAGGCGATGCCTTTGAAGCTGAAATTTAGTATACCTCTTTCAACTTCATGTTCTCCTGATATATTGGCCAAAATCTGGCGAAAATTTTCAGAATGCACAGAATTGGGCTTTGTAACAGGACAACATGCCGTCGAAAGAGATGGAACAAAGTAATGTATCTGGAGAGCAAATCAAAGAGTGAGAAGTGGCGCAGGTGTTTCGAGACAGTGATTGTTTAACGAAGAGACGCAGAATATTCGAACGCCTCTTGAAAGGCCTGCGCCTCTTAATTGCAAGTTTAAGGCGATGCCTTTGAAGGTGAAATTTAGTATACCTCTTTCCACTTAATGTTCTCCTGATATATTGGCCAAAATCTAGCGAAAATTTTCAGAATCCACACAATTGGGCTTTGTAACAGGAGAACATGCCGTCGAAAGAGATGGCACAAAGTAACGTCTCCGGAGGGCAAATCAAAGAGCGAGAAGTGGCGCAGGTGTTTCGAGACAGTGACTGTTTAACGAAGAGACGCAGAATTTTCGAACGCCTCTTGAAACGCCTGCGCCTCTTATTTGCCACTTTAAGGCGATGCCTTTGAAGGTGAAATTTAGTATACCTCTTTCCACTTCATGTTCTCCTGATATATTGGCCAAAATCTGGCGAAAATTTCGAGAGTACACAAAATTGGGCTTTGTAACAGGACAACATGCCGTCGAAAGAGATGGAAAAAAGTAACGTCTCTGGAGAGCAAATCAAAGAGCGAGAAGTGGCGCAGGTGTTTCGAGACAGTGATTGTTTAACAACGAGACGCAGAATTTTCGAAGGCCTCTTGAACGGCCTGCGCTTCTGATTTGCAACTTTAAGGCGATGCCCTTGAAGCTGAAATTTAGTATACCTCTTTCCACTTCATTTTCTCCTGATATATTGGCCAAAATCTGGCGAAAATTTCGAGAATACACAAAATTGGGCTTTGTAACAGGAGAACATGCCGTCGAAAGAGATGGCACAAAGTAACGTCTCCGGAGAGCAAATCAAAGAGCGAGATGTGGCGCAGATGTTTCGAGACAGTGACTGATTAACGAAGAGACGCAGAATTTTCGAACGCCTCTTGAAAGGCCTGCGCCTCTTATTTGCAACTTTAAGGCGATGCCTTTGAAGCTGAAATTTAGTATACCTCTTTCCACTTCATGTTCTCCTGATATATTGGCCAAAATCTAGCGAAAATTTTCAGAATGCACAAAATTGGGCTTTGTAACAGGAGAACATGCCGTCGAAAGAGATGGCACAAAGTAACGTCTCCGGAGGGCAAATCAATGAGCGAGAAGTGGCGCAGATGTTTCGAGACAGTGACTGTTTAACGAAGAGTCGCACAATTTTCGAACGCCTCTTGAAAGGCCTGCGCCTCTGATTTGATACTTTTAAGCGATGCCTTTGAAGCTGAAATTTAGTATACCTCTTTCCACTTCATGTTCTCCTGATATATTGGCCAAAATCTGGCGAAAATTTCGAGAGTACACAAAATTGGGCTTTGTAACAGGACAACATGCCGTCGAAAGAGATGGAAAAAAGTAACGTCTCTGGAGAGCAAATCAAAGAGCGAGAAGTGGCGCAGGTGTTTCGAGACAGTGACTGTTTAACGAAGAGACGCAGAATTTTCGAACGCCTCTTGAAACGCCTGCGCCTCTTATTTGCAACTTTAAGGCGATGCCTTTGAAGGTGAAATTTAGTATACCTCTTTCCACTTCATGTTCTCCTGATATATTGGCCAAAATCTGGCGAAAATTTCGAGAGTACACAAAATTGGGCTTTGTAACAGGACAACATGCCGTCGAAAGAGATGGAAAAAAGTAACGTCTCTGGAGAGCAAATCAAAGAGCGAGAAGTGGCGCAGGTGTTTCGAGACAGTGATTGTTTAACAACGAGACGCAGAATTTTCGAACGCCTCTTGAACGGCCTGCGCTTCTGATTTGCAACTTTAAGGCGATGCCTTTGAAGCTGAAATTTAGTATACCTCTTTCCACTTCATTTTCTCCTGATATATTGGCCAAAATCTGGCCAAAATTTTCAGAATCCACAGAATTGGGCTTTGCAACAGGAGAACATGCCGTCGAAAGAGATGGCACAAAGTAACGTCTCCGGAGAGCAAATCAAAGAGCGAGAAGTGGCGCAGGTGTTTTGAGACAGTGACTGTTTAACGAAGAGACGCACAATTTTCGAACGCCTCTTGAAAGGCCTGCGCCTCTTATTTGCAACTTTAAGGCGATGCCTTTGAAGGTGAAATTTAGTATACCTCTTTCCACTTCATGTTCTCCTGATATATTGGCCAAAATCTGGCGAAAATTTCGAGAGTACACAAAATTGGGCTTTGTAACAGGACAACATGCCGTCGAAAGAGATGGAAAAAAGTAACGTCTCTGGAGAGCAAATCAAAGAGCGAGAAGTGGCGCAGGTGTTTCGAGACAGTGACTGTTTAACGAAGAGTCGCACAATTTTCGAACGCCTCTTGAAAGGCCTGCGCCTCTGATTTGATACTTTTAAGCGATGCCTTTGAAGCTGAAATTTAGTATACCTCTTTCCACTTCATGTTCTCCTGATATATTGGCCAAAATCTGGCGAAAATTTCGAGAGTACACAAAATTGGGCTTTGTAACAGGACAACATGCCGTCGAAAGAGATGGAAAAAAGTAACGTCTCTGGAGAGCAAATCAAAGAGCGAGAAGTGGCGCAGGTGTTTCGAGACAGTGACTGTTTAACGAAGAGACGCAGAATTTTCGAACGCCTCTTGAAACGCCTGCGCCTCTTATTTGCAACTTTAAGGCGATGCCTTTGAAGGTGAAATTTAGTATACCTCTTTCCACTTCATGTTCTCCTGATATATTGGCCAAAATCTGGCGAAAATTTCGAGAGTACACAAAATTGGGCTTTGTAACAGGACAACATGCCGTCGAAAGAGATGGAAAAAAGTAACGTCTCTGGAGAGCAAATCAAAGAGCGAGAAGTGGCGCAGGTGTTTCGAGACAGTGATTGTTTAACAACGAGACGCAGAATTTTCGAACGCCTCTTGAACGGCCTGCGCTTCTGATTTGCAACTTTAAGGCGATGCCTTTGAAGCTGAAATTTAGTATACCTCTTTCCACTTCATTTTCTCCTGATATATTGGCCAAAATCTGGCCAAAATTTTCAGAATCCACAGAATTGGGCTTTGCAACAGGAGAACATGCCGTCGAAAGAGATGGCACAAAGTAACGTCTCCGGAGAGCAAATCAAAGAGCGAGAAGTGGCGCAGGTGTTTTGAGACAGTGACTGTTTAACGAAGAGACGCACAATTTTCGAACGCCTCTTGAAAGGCCTGCGCCTCTTATTTGCAACTTTAAGGCGATGCCTTTGAAGGTGAAATTTAGTATACCTCTTTCCACTTCATGTTCTCCTGATATATTGGCCAAAATCTGGCGAAAATTTCGAGAGTACACAAAATTGGGCTTTGTAACAGGACAACATGCCGTCGAAAGAGATGGAAAAAAGTAACGTCTCTGGAGAGCAAATCAAAGAGCGAGAAGTGGCGCAGGTGTTTCGAGACAGTGATTGTTTAACAACGAGACGCAGAATTTTCGAACGCCTCTTGAACGGCCTGCGCTTCTGATTTGCAACTTTAAGGCGATGCCTTTGAAGCTGAAATATAGTATACCTCTTTCCACTTCATTTTCTCCTGATATATTGGCCAAAATCTGGCGAAAATTTCGAGAATACACAAAATTGGGCTTTGTAACAGGAGAACATGCCGTCGAAAGAGATGGCACAAAGTAACGTCTCCGGAGAGCAAATCAAAGAGCGAGATGTGGCGCAGATGTTTCGAGACAGTGACTGATTAACGAAGAGACGCAGAATTTTCGAACGCCTCTTGAAAGGCCTGCGCCTCTTATTTGTAACTTTAAGGCGATGCCTTTGAAGCTGAAATTTAGTATACCTCTTTCCACTTCATGTTCTCCTGATATATTGGCCAAAATCTAGCGAAAATTTTCAGAATACACAAAATTGGGCTTTGTAACAGGAGAACATGCCGTCGAAAGAGATGGCACAAAGTAACGTCTCCGGAGAGCAAATCAAAGAGCGAGATGTGGCGCAGATGTTTCGAGACAGTGACTGATTAACGAAGAGACGCAGAATTTTCGAACGCCTCTTGAAAGGCCTGCGCCTCTTATTTGCAACTTTAAGGCGATGCCTTTGAAGCTGAAATTTAGTATACCTCTTTCCACTTCATGTTCTCCTGATATATTGGCCAAAATCTAGCGAAAATTTTCAGAATGCACAAAATTGGGCTTTGTAACAGGAGAACATGCCGTCGAAAGAGATGGCACAAAGTAACGTCTCCGGAGGGCAAATCAATGAGCGAGAAGTGGCGCAGATGTTTCGAGACAGTGACTGTTTAACGAAGAGTCGCACAATTTTCGAACGCCTCTTGAAAGGCCTGCGCCTCTGATTTGATACTTTTAAGCGATGCCTTTGAAGCTGAAATTTAGTATACCTCTTTCCACTTCATGTTCTCCTGATATATTGGCCAAAATCTGGCGAAAATTTCGAGAGTACACAAAATTGGGCTTTGTAACAGGACAACATGCCGTCGAAAGAGATGGAAAAAAGTAACGTCTCTGGAGAGCAAATCAAAGAGCGAGAAGTGGCGCAGGTGTTTCGAGACAGTGACTGTTTAACGAAGAGACGCAGAATTTTCGAACGCCTCTTGAAACGCCTGCGCCTCTTATTTGCAACTTTAAGGCGATGCCTTTGAAGGTGAAATTTAGTATACCTCTTTCCACTTCATGTTCTCCTGATATATTGGCCAAAATCTGGCGAAAATTTCGAGAATACACAAAATTGGGCTTTGTAACAGGAGAACATGCCGTCGAAAGAGATGGCACAAAGTAACGTCTCCGGAGAGCAAATCAAAGAGCGAGATGTGGCGCAGATGTTTCGAGACAGTGACTGATTAACGAAGAGACGCAGAATTTTCGAACGCCTCTTGAAAGGCCTGCGCCTCTTATTTGCAACTTTAAGGCGATGCCTTTGAAGCTGAAATTTAGTATACCTCTTTCCACTTCATGTTCTCCTGATATATTGGCCAAAATCTAGCGAAAATTTTCAGAATACACAAAATTGGGCTTTGTAACAGGAGAACATGCCGTCAAAAGAGATGGCACAAAGTAACGTCTCCGGAGAGCAAATCAAAGAGCGAGAAGTGGCGCAGGTGTTTTGAGACAGTGACTGTTTAACGAAGAGACGCACAATTTTCGAACGCCTCTTGAAAGGCCTGCGCCTCTTAATTGCAAGTTTAAGGCGATGCCTTTGAAGCTGAAATTTAGTATACCTCTTTCAACTTCATGTTCTCCTGATATATTGGCCAAAATCTGGCGAAAATTTTCAGAATGCACAGAATTGGGCTTTGTAACAGGACAACATGCCGTCGAAAGAGATGGAACAAAGTAATGTATCTGGAGAGCAAATCAAAGAGTGAGAAGTGGCGCAGGTGTTTCGAGACAGTGATTGTTTAACGAAGAGACGCAGAATATTCGAACGCCTCTTGAAAGGCCTGCGCCTCTTAATTGCAAGTTTAAGGCGATGCCTTTGAAGGTGAAATTTAGTATACCTCTTTCCACTTAATGTTCTCCTGATATATTGGCCAAAATCTAGCGAAAATTTTCAGAATCCACACAATTGGGCTTTGTAACAGGAGAACATGCCGTCGAAAGAGATGGCACAAAGTAACGTCTCCGGAGGGCAAATCAAAGAGCGAGAAGTGGCGCAGGTGTTTCGAGACAGTGACTGTTTAACGAAGAGACGCAGAATTTTCGAACGCCTCTTGAAACGCCTGCGCCTCTTATTTGCCACTTTAAGGCGATGCCTTTGAAGGTGAAATTTAGTATACCTCTTTCCACTTCATGTTCTCCTGATATATTGGCCAAAATCTGGCGAAAATTTCGAGAGTACACAAAATTGGGCTTTGTAACAGGACAACATGCCGTCGAAAGAGATGGAAAAAAGTAACGTCTCTGGAGAGCAAATCAAAGAGCGAGAAGTGGCGCAGGTGTTTCGAGACAGTGATTGTTTAACAACGAGACGCAGAATTTTCGAACGCCTCTTGAACGGCCTGCGCTTCTGATTTGCAACTTTAAGGCGATGCCCTTGAAGCTGAAATTTAGTATACCTCTTTCCACTTCATTTTCTCCTGATATATTGGCCAAAATCTAGCGAAAATTTTCAGAATGCACAAAATTGGGCTTTGTAACAGGAGAACATGCCGTCGAAAGAGATGGCACAAAGTAACGTCTCCGGAGGGCAAATCAATGAGCGAGAAGTGGCGCAGATGTTTCGAGACAGTGACTGTTTAACGAAGAGTCGCACAATTTTCGAACGCCTCTTGAAAGGCCTGCGCCTCTGATTTGATACTTTTAAGCGATGCCTTTGAAGCTGAAATTTAGTATACCTCTTTCCACTTCATGTTCTCCTGATATATTGGCCAAAATCTGGCGAAAATTTCGAGAGTACACAAAATTGGGCTTTGTAACAGGACAACATGCCGTCGAAAGAGATGGAAAAAAGTAACGTCTCTGGAGAGCAAATCAAAGAGCGAGAAGTGGCGCAGGTGTTTCGAGACAGTGACTGTTTAACGAAGAGACGCAGAATTTTCGAACGCCTCTTGAAACGCCTGCGCCCTCTTATTTGCAACTTTAAGGCGATGCCTTTGAAGGTGAAATTTAGTATACCTCTTTCCACTTCATGTTCTCCTGATATATTGGCCAAAATCTGGCGAAAATTTCGAGAATACACAAAATTGGGCTTTGTAACAGGAGAACATGCCGTCGAAAGAGATGGCACAAAGTAACGTCTCCGGAGAGCAAATCAAAGAGCGAGATGTGGCGCAGATGTTTCGAGACAGTGACTGATTAACGAAGAGACGCAGAATTTTCGAACGCCTCTTGAAAGGCCTGCGCCTCTTATTTGCAACTTTAAGGCGATGCCTTTGAAGCTGAAATTTAGTATACCTCTTTCCACTTCATGTTCTCCTGATATATTGGCCAAAATCTAGCGAAAATTTTCAGAATACACAAAATTGGGCTTTGTAACAGGAGAACATGCCGTCAAAAGAGATGGCACAAAGTAACGTCTCCGGAGAGCAAATCAAAGAGCGAGAAGTGGCGCAGGTGTTTTGAGACAGTGACTGTTTAACGAAGAGACGCACAATTTTCGAACGCCTCTTGAAAGGCCTGCGCCTCTTAATTGCAAGTTTAAGGCGATGCCTTTGAAGCTGAAATTTAGTATACCTCTTTCAACTTCATGTTCTCCTGATATATTGGCCAAAATCTGGCCAAAATTTTCAGAATCCACAGAATTGGGCTTTGCAACAGGAGAACATGCCGTCGAAAGAGATGGCACAAAGTAACGTCTCCGGAGAGCAAATCAAAGAGCGAGAAGTGGCGCAGGTGTTTTGAGACAGTGATTGTTTAACGAAGAGACGCAGAATTTTCGAACGCCTCTTGAAAGGCCTGCGCCTCTTAATTGCAAGTTTAAGGCGATGCCTTTGAAGGTGAAATTTAGTATACCTCTTTCCACTTAATGTTCTCCTGATATATTGGCCAAAATCTAGCGAAAATTTTCAGAATCCACAAAATTGGGCTTTGTAACAGGAGAACATGCCGTCGAAAGAGATGGCACAAAGTAACGTCTCCGG
>NW_027485282.1:0-44381 GCF_050908995.1 Andrena cerasifolii | reverse complement strand
AACGAGTAAAACGAGTAAAACGAGTAAAACGAGTAAAACGAGTAAAACGAGTAAAACGAGTAAAACGAGTAAAACGAGTAAAACGAGCAAAACTAGTAAACGAGTAAAACGAGTAAAACGAGTAAAACGAGTAAAACGAGTAAAACGAGTAAAACGAGTAAAACGAGTAAAACGAGTAAAACGAGTAAAACAAGTAAAACGAGTAAACGAGTAAAACGAGTAAATCGAGTAAAACGAGTAAAACGAGTAAAACGAGTAAAACGAGTAAAACGAGTAAAACGAGTAAAACGAGTAAAACGAGTTAAAACGAGTAAAACGAGTAAAACGAGTAAAACGAGTAAAACGAGTAAAACGAGTAAAACGAGTAAAACGAGTAAAACGAGTAAAACGAGTTAAACTAGTTAAACGAGTAAAACGAGTAAAACGAGTAAAACGAGTAAAACGAGTAAAACGAGTAAAACGAGTAAAACGAGTAAAACGAGTAAACGAGCAAAACTAGTAAAACTAGTAAAACGAGTAAAACGAGTAAAACGAGTAAAACGAGTAAAACGAGTAAAACGAGTAAAACGAGTTAAAACGAGTAAAACGAGTAAAACGAGTAAACGAGTAAAACGAGTAAAACGAGTTAAACTAGTTAAACGAGTAAAACGAGTAAACGAGTAAAACGAGTAAACTAGTAAAACGAGTAAAACGAGTAAAACGAGTAAAACGGGTAAAACGAGTAAAACGAGTAAAACGAGTAAAACGAGTAAAACGAGTAAAACGAGTAAAACGAGTAAAACGAGTAAAACGAGCAAAACTAGTAAAACGAGTAAAACGAGTAAAACGAGTAAAACGAGCAAAACTAGTAAAACGAGTAAAACGTGTAAAACGAGTAAAACGTGTAAAACGAGTAAAACGAGTAAAACGAGTAAAACGAGCAAAACTAGTAAAACTAGTAAAACGAGTAAATCGAGTAAAACGAGTAAAACGAGTAAAACTAGTAAAACGAGTAAAACGAGTAAAACGAGTAAAACGGGTAAAACTAGTAAAACGAGTAAAACGAGTAAAACGAGTAAAACGAGGTAAAACGAGTAAAACGAGTAAAACGAGTAAAACGAGTAAAACAAGTAAATCGAGTAAAACGAGTAAAACGAGTAAAACGAGCAAAACTAGTAAAACGAGTAAAACGAGTAAAACGAGTAAACGAGCAAAACTAGTAAAACTAGTAAAACGAGTAAATCGAGTAAAACGAGTAAAACGAGTAAAACGAGTAAAACTAGTAAAACGAGTATAGCGAGTAAACGAGTAAAACGGGTAAAACTAGTAAAACGAGTAAAACGAGTAAAACGAGTAAAACGTGTAAAACGAGCAAAACTAGTAAAACGAGTAAAACGAGTAAAACGAGTAAAACGAGCAAAACGAGTAAAACGAGCAAAACGAGTAAAACGAGCAAAACGAGTAAAACGAGTAAAACGAGTAAAACGAGTAAAACGAGTAAAAGGAGTAAAACGAGTAAAACGAGTAAAACGAGTTAAAACGAGCAAAACTAGTAAAACTAGTAAAACGAGTAAATCGAGTAAACCGAGTAAAACGAGTAAAACTAGTAAAACGAGTATAACGAGTAAAACTAGTAAAACGAGTAAAACGACTAAAACGAGTAAAACGAGTAAAGCGAGTAAAACGAGTAAAACGAGTAAAACGAGCAAAACTAGTAAAACGAGTAAAACGAGTAAAACGAGTAAAACGAGCAAAACAAGTAAAACGAGTAAAACGAGTAAAACGAGTAAAACGAGGTAAAACGAGTAAAACGAGTAAAACGAGTAAAACGAGTAAAACGAGTAAAACGAGTAAAACTAGTAAAACGAGTAAAGCGAGTAAAACGAGTAAACGAGTAAAACGAGTAAAACGAGTAAAACGAGTAAAACGAGTAAAACGAGTAAAACGAGTAAAACGAGTAAAACGAGTAAAACGAGTAAAACGGGTAAAACGAGTAAAACGAGTAAAACGAGTAAAACGAGTAAAACGAGTAAAACGAGTAAAACGAGCAAAACTAGTAAAACGAGTAAAACGAGTAAAACGAGTAAAACGAGTAAAACGAGCAAAACTAGTAAAACGAGTAAAACGTGTAAAACGAGTAAAACGTGTAAAACGAGTAAAACGAGTAAAACGAGCAAAACTAGTAAAACTAGTAAAACGAGTAAATCGAGTAAAACGAGTAAAACGAGTAAAACTAGTAAAACGAGTATAACGAGTAAAACGAGTAAAACGGGTAAAACTAGTAAAACGAGTAAAACGAGAAAACGAGTAAAACGAGTAAAACGAGTAAAACGAGTAAAACGAGTAAAACGAGTAAAACGAGTAAAACGAGTAAAACGAGTAAAACGAGTAAAACGAGTAAAACGAGCAAAACTAGTAAAACGAGTAAAACGAGTAAAACGAGTAAAACGAGCAAAACTAGTAAAACGAGTAAACGTGTAAAACGAGTAAAACGTGTAAAACGAGTAAAACGAGTAAAACGAGCAAAACTAGTAAAACTAGTAAAACGAGTAAATCGAGTAAACGAGTAAAACGAGTAAAACTAGTAAAACGAGTAAAACGAGTAAAACGAGTAAAACGGGTAAAACTAGTAAAACGAGTAAAACGAGTAAAACGAGTAAAACGAGTAAAACGAGTAAAACGAGTAAAACGAGTAAAACGAGTAAAACAAGTAAATCGAGTAAAACGAGTAAAACGAGTAAAACGAGCAAAACTAGTAAAACGAGTAAAACGAGTAAAACGAGTAAAACGAGCAAAACTAGTAAAACTAGTAAAACGAGTAAATCGAGTAAAACGAGTAAAACGAGTAAAACGAGTAAAACTAGTAAAACGAGTATAGCGAGTTAAACGAGTAAAACGGGTAAAACTAGTAAAAGGAGTAAAACGAGTAAAACGAGTAAAACGTGTAAAACGAGCAAAACTAGTAAAACGAGTAAACGAGTAAAACGAGTAAAACGAGCAAAACGAGTAAAACGAGCAAAACGAGTAAAACGAGCAAAACGAGTAAAACGAGTAAAACGAGTAAAACGAGTAAAACGAGTAAAACGAGTAAAACGAGTAAAACGAGTAAAACGAGCAAAACTAGTAAAACTAGTAAAACGAGTAAATCGAGTAAACCGAGTAAAACGAGTAAAACTAGTAAAACGAGTATAACGAGTAAAACTAGTAAAACGAGTAAAACGACTAAAACGAGTAAAACGAGTAAAGCGAGTAAAACGAGTAAAACGAGTAAAACGAGCAAAACTAGTAAAACGAGTAAAACGAGTAAAACGAGTAAAACCAGCAAAACAAGTAAAACGAGTAAAACGAGTAAAACGAGTAAAACGAGTAAAACGAGTAAAACGAGTAAAACGAGTAAAACGAGTAAAACGAGTAAAACGAGTAAAACGAGCAAAACTAGTAAAACGAGTAAAACGAGTAAAACGAGTAAAACGAGTAAAACGAGTAAAACGAGTAAAACGAGTAAAACGAGTAAAACGAGTAAAACAAGTAAAACGAGTAAAACGAGTAAAACGAGTAAATCGAGTAAAACGAGTAAACGAGTAAAACGAGTAAAACGAGTAAAACGAGTAAAACGAGTAAAACGAGTAAAACGAGTAAAACGAGTAAAACGAGTAAAACGAGTAAAACGAGTAAAACGAGTAAAACGAGTAAAACGAGTAAAACGAGTAAAACGAGTTAAACTAGTTAAACGAGTAAAACGAGTAAAACGAGTAAAACGAGTAAAACGAGTAAAACGAGTAAAACGAGTAAAACGAGTAAAACGAGTAAAACGAGCAAAACTAGTAAAACTAGTAAAACGAGTAAAACGAGTAAAACGAGTAAAACGAGTAAAACGAGTAAAACGAGTAAAACGAGTAAAACGAGTAAAACGAGTAAAACGAGTAAAAACGAGTAAAACGAGTAAAACGAGTTAAACTAGTTAAACGAGTAAAACGAGTAAAACGAGTAAAACGAGTAAAACTAGTAAAACGAGTAAAACGAGTAAAACGAGTAAAACGGGTAAAACGAGTAAAACGAGTAAAACGAGTAAAACGAGTAAAACGAGTAAAACGAGTAAAACGAGTAAAACGAGTAAAACGAGCAAAACTAGTAAAACGAGTAAAACGAGTAAAACGAGTAAAACGAGCAAAACTAGTAAAACGAGTAAAACGTGTAAAACGAGTAAAACGTGTAAAACGAGTAAAACGAGTAAAACGAGTAAAACGAGCAAAACTAGTAAACTAGTAAAACGAGTAAATCGAGTAAACGAGTAAAACGAGTAAAACTAGTAAAACGAGTAAAACGAGTAAAACGAGTAAAACGGGTAAAACTAGTAAAACGAGTAAAACGAGTAAACGAGTAAAACGAGTAAAACGAGTAAAACGAGTAAAACGAGTAAAACGAGTAAAACAAGTAAATCGAGTAAAACGAGTAAAACGAGTAAAACGAGCAAAACTAGTAAAACGAGTAAAACGAGTAAAACGAGTAAAACGAGCAAAACTAGTAAAACTAGTAAAACGAGTAAATCGAGTAAAACGAGTAAAACGAGTAAAACGAGTAAAACTAGTAAAACGAGTATAGCGAGTAAAACGAGTAAAACGGGTAAAACTAGTAAAACGAGTAAAACGAGTAAAACGAGTAAAACGTGTAAAACGAGCAAAACTAGTAAAACGAGTAAAACGAGTAAAACGAGTAAAACGAGCAAAACGAGTAAAACGAGCAAAACGAGTAAAACGAGCAAAACGAGTAAAACGAGTAAAACGAGTAAAACGAGTAAAACGAGTAAAACGAGTAAAACGAGTAAAACGAGTAAAACGAGTAAAACGAGCAAAACTAGTAAAACTAGTAAAACGAGTAAATCGAGTAAACCGAGTAAAACGAGTAAAACTAGTAAAACGAGTATAACGAGTAAAACTAGTAAAACGAGTAAAACGACTAAAACGAGTAAAACGAGTAAAGCGAGTAAAACGAGTAAAACGAGTAAAACGAGCAAAACTAGTAAAACGAGTAAAACGAGTAAAACGAGTAAAACGAGCAAAACAAGTAAAACGAGTAAAACGAGTAAAACGAGTAAAACGAGTAAAACGAGTAAAACGAGTAAAACGAGTAAAACGAGTAAAACGAGTAAAACGAGTAAAACTAGTAAAACGAGTAAAGCGAGTAAAACGAGTAAAACGAGTAAAACGAGTAAAACGAGTAAAACGAGTAAAACGAGTAAAACGAGTAAAACGAGTAAAACGAGTAAAACGAGTAAAACGGGTAAAACGAGTAAAACGAGTAAAACGAGTAAAACGAGTAAAACGAGTAAAACGAGCAAAACTAGTAAAACGAGTAAAACGAGTAAAACGAGTAAAACGAGTAAAACGAGCAAAACTAGTAAAACGAGTAAAACGTGTAAAACGAGTAAAACGTGTAAAACGAGTAAAACGAGTAAAACGAGCAAAACTAGTAAAACTAGTAAAACGAGTAAATCGAGTAAAACGAGTAAAACGAGTAAAACTAGTAAAACGAGTATAACGAGTAAAACGAGTAAAACGGGTAAAACTAGTAAAACGAGTAAACGAGGAAAACGAGTAAACGAGTAAAACGAGTAAAACGAGTAAAACGAGTAAAACGAGTAAAACGAGTAAAACGAGTAAAACGAGTAAAACGAGTAAAACGAGTAAAACGAGCAAAACTAGTAAAACGGAGTAAAACGAGTAAAACGAGTAAAACGAGCAAAACTAGTAAAACGAGTAAAACGTGTAAAACGAGTAAAACGTGTAAAACGAGTAAAACGAGTAAAACGAGCAAAACTAGTAAAACTAGTAAAACGAGTAAATCGAGTAAAACGAGTAAAACGAGTAAAACTAGTAAAACGAGTAAAACGAGTAAAACGAGTAAAACGGGTAAAACTAGTAAAACGAGTAAAACGAGTAAAACGAGTAAAACGAGTAAAACGAGTAAAACGAGTAAAACGAGTAAAACGAGTAAAACAAGTAAATCGAGTAAAACGAGTAAAACGAGTAAAACGAGCAAAACTAGTAAAACGAGTAAAACGAGTAAAACGAGTAAAACGAGCAAAACTAGTAAAACTAGTAAAACGAGTAAATCGAGTAAAACGAGTAAAACGAGTAAAACGAGTAAAACTAGTAAAACGAGTAAAACGAGTAAAACTAGTAAAACGAGTAAAGCGAGTAAAACGAGTAAAACGAGTAAAACGAGTAAAACGAGTAAAACGAGTAAAACGAGTAAAACGAGTAAAACGAGTAAAACGAGTAAAACGAGTAAAACGAGTAAAACGAGTAAAACGAGTAAAACGAGTAAAACGGGTAAAACGAGTAAAACGAGTAAAACGAGTAAAACGAGTAAAACGAGTAAAACGAGCAAAACTAGTAAAACGAGTAAAACGAGTAAAACGAGTAAAACGAGCAAAACTAGTAAAACGAGCAAAACGAGTAAAACGAGCAAAACGAGTAAAACGAGTAAAACGAGTAAAACGAGTAAAACGAGTAAAACGAGTAAAACGAGTAAAACGAGTAAAACGAGTAAAACGAGTAAAACGAGTAAAACGAGTAAAACGAGTAAAACGAGTAAAACGAGTAAAACGAGTAAAACGAGTAAAACGAGTAAAACGAGCAAAACTAGTAAAACGAGTAAAACGAGTAAAACGAGTAAAACGAGTCAAACGAGCAAAACGAGTAAAACGAGCAAAACGAGTAAAACGAGCAAAACGAGTAAAAACGAGTAAACGAGTAAAACGAGTAAAACGAGTAAAACGAGTAAAACGAGTAAACGAGTAAATCGAGTAAAACGAGTAAAACGAGTAAAACGAGTAAAACGAGTAAAACGAGTAAAACGAGTAAAACGAGTAAAACGAGTAAAACGAGTAAAACGAGTAAAACGAGTAAAACGAGCAAAACTAGTAAAACTAGTAAAACGAGTAATCGAGTAAAACGAGTAAAACGAGTAAACTAGTAAAACGAGTATAACGAGTAAAACGAGTAAAACGGGTAAAACTAGTAAAACGAGTAAAACGAGTAAAACGAGTAAAACGAGTAAAACGAGTAAAACGAGTAAAACGAGTAAAACGAGTAAAACGAGTAAAACGAGTAAAACGAGTAAAACGAGTAAAACGAGTAAAACGAGTAAAACGAGTAAAACGAGTAAAACGAGTAAAACGAGTAAAACGAGTAAAACGAGTAAAACGAGTTAAACGAGTTAAACGAGTAAAACGAGTAAAACGAGTAAAACGAGTAAAACTAGTAAAACGTAAACAGTAAAACGAGTAAAACGAGTAAAACGAGTAAAACGGTAAAACGAGTAAAACGAGTAAAACGAGTAAAACGAGTAAAACGAGTAAAACGAGTAAAACGAGTAAAACGAGTAAAACGAGTAAAACGAGCAAAACTAGTAAAACGAGTAAAACGAGTAAAACGAGTAAAACGAGCAAACTAGTAAAACGTGTAAAACGAGTAAAACGAGTAAAACGAGCAAAACTAGTAAAACTAGTAAAACGAGTAAATCGAGTAAAACGAGTAAAACGAGTAAACGAGTAAAACGAGTAAAACGAGTAAAACGAGCAAAACTAGTAACTAGTAAAACGAGTAAAACGAGTAAAACGAGTAAAACGAGCAAAACGAGTAAAACGAGTAAAACGAGTAAAACGAGTAAAACGAGTAAAACGAGTAAAACGAGCAAAACTAGTAAAACGAGTAAAACGAGTAAAACGAGTAAAACGAGCAAAACTAGTAAAACGAGTAAAACGTGTAAAACGAGTAAAACGAGTAAAACGAGCAAACGAGTAAAACGAGTAAAACGAGTAAAACGAGTAAAACGAGTATAACGAGTAAAACTAGTAAAACGAGTAAAACGAGTAAAACGAGTAAAACGAGTAAAACGAGTAAAACGAGTAAAACGAGTAAAACGAGTAAAACAAGTAAAACGAGTAAAACGAGTAAAACGAGTAAAACGAGTAAAACAAGTAAATCGAGTAAAACAAGTAAATCGAGTAAAACGAGTAAAACGAGTAAAACGAGTAAAACGAGTAAAACGAGCAAAACTAGTAAAACGAGTAAAACGAGTCAAACGAGTAAAACGAGTAAAACGAGCAAAACGAGTAAAACGAGCAAAACGAGTAAAACGAGTAAAACGAGTAAAACGAGTAAAACGAGTAAAACGAGTAAAACGAGTAAAACGAGTAAAACGAGTAAAACGAGTAAAACGAGTAAAACGAGTAAAACGAGTAAAACGAGTAAAACGAGTAAAACGAGTAAAACGAGTTAAACTAGTTAAACGAGTAAAACGAGTAAAACGAGTAAAACGAGTAAAACGAGTAAAAACGAGTAAAACGAGTAAAACGAGTAAAACGAGTAAAACGAGTAAAACGGGTAAAACGAGTAAAACGAGTAAAACGAGTAAAACGAGTAAAACGAGCAAAACGAGTAAAACGAGTAAAACGAGTAAAACGAGTAAAACGAGTAAAACGAGCAAAACTAGTAAAACGAGTAAAACGTGTAAAACGAGTAAAACGTGTAAAACGAGTAAAACGAGTAAAACGAGCAAAACTAGTAAAACTAGTAAAACGAGTAAATCGAGTAAAACGAGTAAAACGAGTAAAACTAGTAAAACGAGTATAACGAGTAAAACGAGTAAAACGGGTAAAACTAGTAAAACGAGTAAAACGAGTAAAACGAGCAAAACGAGCAAAACGAGTAAAACGAGTAAAACGAGTAAAACGAGTAAAACGAGTAAAACGAGTAAAACGAGTAAAACAAG
Source organism: Andrena cerasifolii (assembly GCF_050908995.1). NCBI lineage: Eukaryota > Metazoa > Arthropoda > Insecta > Hymenoptera > Andrenidae > Andrena > Andrena cerasifolii. Next base: position 35,624 of record NW_027485282.1, on the reverse strand, counting down.
TAAAACGAGTAAAACGAGTAAAACAAGTAAATCGAGTAAAACGAGTAAAACGAGTAAAACGAGCAAAACTAGTAAAACGAGTATTACGAGTAAAACGAATAAAACAAGTAAAACTAATAAAACGTGTAAAACGAGTAAAACGAGTAAAACGAGTAAACCGAGTAAAACGAGTAAAACGGGTAAAACGAGTAAAACGAGTAAAACGAGTAAACGAGTAAAACGAGTAAAACTAGTAAAACGAGTAAAACTAGTAAAACGAGTAAAACGAGTAAAACGAGTAAAACGAGTAAAACGAGGTAAAACGAGTAAAACGAGTAAAACGAGTAAAACGAGTAAAACTAGTAAAACAAGTAAATCGAGTAAAACGAGTAAAACGAGTAAAACGAGTAAAACGAGTAAAACGAGTAAAACGAGCAAAACTAGTAAAAACGAGTAAAACGAGTAAAACGAGTAAAACGAGTAAAACGAGTAAAACGAGTAAAACGAGTAAAACGAGTAAAACGAGTAAAACGAGTAAAACGAGTAAAACGAGTAAAACGAGTAAAACGAGTAAAACGAGTAAAACGAGTAAAACGAGTAAAACGAGTTAAAACGAGTAAAACGAGTAAAACGAGTAAAACGAGTAAAACGAGTAAAACGAGTAAATCGAGTAAAACGAGTAAAACGAGTAAAACGAGTAAAACGAGTAAAACGAGTAAAACGAGTAAAACGAGTAAAACGAGTAAAACGAGTAAAACGAGTAAATCGAGTAAAACGAGTAAAACGAGTAAAACGAGTAAAACGAGTAAAACGAGTAAAACGAGCAAAACTACTAAAACGAGTAAAACGAGTAAAACGAGTAAAACGAGTAAAACGAGCAAAACGAGTAAAACGAGCAAAACGAGTAAAACGAGCAAAACGAGTAAAACGAGTAAAACGAGTAAAACGAGTAAAACGAGTAAAACGAGTAAAACGAGTAAAACGAGTAAAACGAGTAAAACGAGTAAATCGAGTAAAACGAGTAAAACGAGTAAAACGAGTAAAACGAGTAAAACGAGTAAAACGAGTAAAACGAGTAAAACGAGTAAAACGAGTAAAACGAGCAAAACTAGTAAAACTAGTAAAACGAGTAAATCGAGTAAAACGAGTAAACGAGTAAAACTAGTAAAACGAGTATAACGAGTAAAACGAGTAAAACGGGTAAACTAGTAAAACGAGTAAAACGAGTAAAACGAGTAAAACGAGTAAAACGAGTAAACGAGTAAAACGAGTAAAACGAGTAAAACGAGTAAAACGAGTAAAACGAGTAAAACGAGTAAAACGAGTAAAACGAGTAAAACGAGTAAAACGAGTAAAACGAGTAAAACGAGTAAAACGAGTTAAACTAGTTAAACGAGTAAAACGAGTAAAACGAGTAAAACGAGTAAAACTAGTAAAACGAGTAAAACGAGTAAAACGAGTAAAACGAGTAAAACGGGTAAAACGAGTAAAACGAGTAAAACGAGTAAAACGAGTAAAACGAGTAAAACGAGTAAAACGAGTAAAACGAGTAAAACGAGTAAAACGAGTAAAACGAGCAAAACTAGTAAAACGAGTAAAACGAGTAAAACGAGTAAAACGAGCAAAACTAGTAAAACGTGTAAAACGAGTAAAACGAGTAAAACGAGCAAAACTAGTAAAACTAGTAAAACGAGTAAATCGAGTAAAACGAGTAAAACGAGTAAAACGAGTAAAACGGGTAAAACTAGTAAAACGAGTAAAACGAGTAAAACGAGTAAAACGAGTAAACGAGTAAAACGAGTAAAACGAGTAAAACGAGTAAAACGAGTAAAACGAGTAAAACGAGTAAAACGATAAAACGAGTAAAGCGAGTAAAACGAGTAAAACGAGTAAAACGAGTAAAACGAGTAAAACGAGTAAAACGAGTAAAACGAGTAAAACGAGTAAAACGAGTAAAACGAGTAAAACGAGTTAAACTAGTTAAACGAGTAAAACGAGTAAAACGAGTAAAACGAGTAAAACGAGTAAAACGTGTAAAACGAGCAAAACTAGTTAAAAACGAGTAAAACGAGTAAAACGAGTAAAACGAGCAAAACGAGTAAAACGAGCAAAACGAGTAAAACGAGCAAAACGAGTAAAACGAGTAAAAACGAGTAAAACGAGTAAAACGAGTAAAACGAGTAAAACGAGTAAAACGAGTAAAACGAGTAAAACGAGCAAAACTAGTAAAACTAGTAAAACGAGTAAATCGAGTAAACGAGTAAAACGAGTAAAACTAGTAAAACGAGTATAACGAGTAAAACTAGTAAAACGAGTAAAACGACTAAAGCGAGTAAAACGAGTAAAAACGAGCAAAACTAGTAAAACGAGTAAAACGAGTAAAACGAGTAAAACGAGCAAAACAAGTAAAACGAGTAAAACGAGTAAAACGAGTAAAACGAGTAAAACGAGTAAAACGAGTAAAACGAGTAAAACGAGTAAAACGAGTAAAACTAGTAAAACGAGTAAAACGAGTAAAGCAAGTAAATCGAGTAAAACGAGTAAAACGAGTAAAACGAGTAAAACGAGTAAAACGAGTAATACGAGTAAAACGAGTAAAACTAGTAAAACTAGTAAAACTAGTAAAACGAGTAAAACGAGTAAAACGAGTAAAACGAGTAAAGCGAGTAAAACGGATAAAACGAGTAAAACGAGTAAAACGAGTAAGACGAGTAAAACGGGTAAAACTAGTAAAACGAGTAAAACGAGTAAACGAGTAAAACGAGTAAAACGAGTAAAACGAGTAAAACGAGTAAAACGAGTAAAACGAGTAAAACGAGTAAAACGAGTAAAACGAGTAAAACGAGTAAAACGAGTAAAACGAGTAAAACGAGTAAAACGAGTAAAACGAGTAAAACGAGTAAAACGAGTTAAACTAGTTAAACGAGTAAAACGAGGTAAAACGAGTAAAACGAGTAAAACGAGTAAAACGAGTAAAACGAGTAAAACGAGTAAAACGAGTAAAACGAGTAAAACGAGTAAAACGAGTAAAACGAGTAAAACGAGTAAAACGAGTAAAACGGGTAAAACGAGTAAAACGAGTAAAACGAGTAAAACGAGTAAAACGAGTAAAACGAGCAAAACTAGTAAAACGAGTAAAACGAGTAAAACGAGTAAAACGAGCAAAACTAGGTAAAACGAGTAAAACGTGTAAAACGAGTAAAACGTGTAAAACGAGTAAAACGAGTAAAACGAGCAAAACTAGTAAAACTAGTAAAACGAGTAAATCGAGTAAAACGAGTAAAACGAGTAAAACTAGTAAAACGAGTATAACGAGTAAAACGAGTAAAACGGGTAAAACTAGTAAAACGAGTAAAACGAGTAAAACGAGTAAAACGAGTAAAACGAGTAAAACGAGTAAAACGAGTAAAACGAGTAAAACGAGTAAAACGAGTAAAACGAGTAAAACGAGTAAAACGAGTTAAACTAGTTAAACGAGTAAAACGAGTAAAACGAGTAAAACGAGTAAAACTAGTAAAACGAGTAAAACGAGTAAAACGAGTAAAACGGGTAAAACGAGTAAAACGAGTAAAACGAGTAAAACGAGTAAAACGAGTAAAACGAGTAAAACGAGTAAAACGAGTAAAACGAGTAAAACGAGCAAACTAGTAAAACGAGTAAAACGAGTAAAACGAGTAAAACGAGCAAAACTAGTAAAACGAGTAAAACGTGTAAAACGAGTAAAACGTGTAAAACGAGTAAAACGAGTAAAACGAGCAAAACTAGTAAAACTAGTAAAACGAGTAAATCGAGTAAAACGAGTAAAACGAGTAAAACTAGTAAAACGAGTAAAACGAGTAAAACGAGTAAAACGGGTAAAACTAGTAAAACGAGTAAAACGAGTAAAACGAGTAAAACGAGTAAAACGAGTAAAACGAGTAAAACGAGCAAAACTAGTAAAACGAGTAAAACGAGTAAAACGAGTAAAACGAGCAAAACTAGTAAAACGAGTAAAACGTGTAAAACGAGTAAAACGTGTAAAACGAGTAAAACGAGTAAAACGAGCAAAAACTAGTAAAACTAGTAAAACGAGTAAATCGAGTAAAACGAGTAAAACGAGTAAAACTAGTAAAACGAGTATAACGAGTAAAACGAGTAAAACGGGTAAAACTAGTAAAACGAGTAAAACGAGTAAAACGAGTAAAACGAGTAAAACGAGTAAAACGAGTAAAACGAGTAAAACGAGTAAAACGAGTAAAACGAGTAAAACGAGTAAAACGAGTTAAACTAGTTAAACGAGTAAAACGAGTAAAACGAGTAAAACGAGTAAAACTAGTAAAACGAGTAAAACGAGTAAAACGAGTAAAACGGGTAAAACGAGTAAAACGAGTAAAACGAGTAAAACGAGTAAAACGAGTAAAACGAGTAAAACGAGTAAAACGAGTAAAACGAGCAAAACTAGTAAAACGAGTAAAACGAGTAAAACGAGTAAAACGAGCAAAACTAGTAAAACGAGTAAAACGTGTAAAACGAGTAAAACGTGTAAAACGAGTAAAACGAGTAAAACGAGCAAAACTAGTAAAACTAGTAAACGAGTAAATCGAGTAAAACGAGTAAAACGAGTAAAACGAGTAAAACGAGTAAAACTAGTAAAACGAGTAAAACGAGTAAAACGAGTAAAACGGGTAAAACGAGTAAAACGAGTAAAACGAGTAAAACGAGTAAAACGAGTAAAACGAGTAAAACGAGTAAAACGAGTAAAACGAGCAAAACTAGTAAAACGAGTAAAACGAGTAAAACGAGTAAAACGAGCAAAACTAGTAAAACGAGTAAAACGTGTAAAACGAGTAAAACGTGTAAAACGAGTAAAACGAGTAAAACGAGCAAAACTAGTAAAACTAGTAAAACGAGTAAATCGAGTAAAACGAGTAAAACGAGTAAAACTAGTAAAACGAGTAAAACGAGTAAAACGAGTAAAACGGGTAAAACTAGTAAAACGAGTAAAACGAGTAAAACGAGTAAAACGAGTAAAACGAGTAAAACGAGTAAAACGAGTAAAACGAGTAAAACAAGTAAATCGAGTTAAAACGAGTAAAACGAGTAAAACGAGCAAAACTAGTAAAACGAGTAAAACGAGTAAAACGAGTAAAACGAGCAAAACTAGTAAAACTAGTAAAACGAGTAAATCGAGTAAAACGAGTAAAACGAGTAAAACGAGTAAAACTAGTAAAACGAGTATAGCGAGTAAAACGAGTAAAACGGGTAAAACTAGTAAAACGAGTAAAACGAGTAAAACGAGTAAAACGTGTAAAACGAGCAAAACTAGTAAAACGAGTAAAACGAGTAAAACGAGTAAAACGAGCAAAACGAGTAAAACGAGCAAAACGAGTAAAACGAGCAAAACGAGTAAAACGAGTAAAACGAGTAAAACGAGTAAAACGAGTAAAACGAGTAAAACGAGTAAAACGAGTAAAACGAGCAAAACTAGTAAAACTAGTAAAACGAGTAAATCGAGTAAACCGAGTAAAACGAGTAAAACTAGTAAAACGAGTATAACGAGTAAAACTAGTAAAACGAGTAAAACGACTAAAACGAGTAAAACGAGTAAAGCGAGTAAAACGAGTAAACGAGTAAAACGAGCAAAACTAGTAAAACGAGTAAAACGAGTAAAACGAGTAAAACCAGCAAAACAAGTAAAACGAGTAAAACGAGTAAAACGAGTAAAACGAGTAAAACGAGTAAAACGAGTAAAACGAGTAAAACGAGTAAAACGAGTAAAACGAGTAAAACGAGCAAAACTAGTAAAACGAGTAAAACGAGTAAAACGAGTAAAACGAGTAAAACGAGTAAAACGAGTAAAACGAGTAAAACGAGTAAAACGAGTAAAACAAGTAAAACGAGTAAAACGAGTAAAACGAGTAAATCGAGTAAAACGAGTAAAACGAGTAAAACGAGTAAAACGAGTAAAACGAGTAAAACGAGTAAAACGAGTAAAACGAGTAAAACGAGTAAAACGAGTAAAACGAGTAAAACGAGTAAAACGAGTAAAACGAGTAAAACGAGTAAAACGAGTAAAACGAGTAAAACGAGTAAAACGAGTTAAACTAGTTAAACGAGTAAAACGAGGTAAAACGAGTAAAACGAGTAAAACGAGTAAAACGAGTAAAACGAGTAAAACGAGTAAAACGAGTAAAACGAGCAAAACTAGTAAAACTAGTAAAACGAGTAAAACGAGTAAAACGAGGTAAAACGAGTAAAACGAGTAAAACGAGTAAAACGAGTAAAACGAGTAAAACGAGTAAAACGAGTAAAACGAGTAAAACGAGTAAAACGAGTAAAACGAGTAAAACGAGTTAAACTAGTTAAACGAGTAAAACGAGTAAAACGAGTAAAACGAGTAAAACTAGTAAAACGAGTAAAACGAGTAAAACGAGTAAAACGGGTAAAACGAGTAAAACGAGTAAAACGAGTAAAACGAGTAAAACGAGTAAAACGAGTAAACGAGTAAAACGAGTAAAACGAGCAAAACTAGTAAAACGAGTAAAACGAGTAAAACGAGTAAAACGAGCAAAACTAGTAAAACGAGTAAAACGTGTAAAACGAGTAAAACGTGTAAAACGAGTAAAACGAGTAAAACGAGTAAAACGAGCAAAACTAGTAAAACTAGTAAAACGAGTAAATCGAGTAAAACGAGTAAAACGAGTAAAACTAGTAAAACGAGTAAAACGAGTAAAACGAGTAAAACGGGTAAAACTAGTAAAACGAGTAAAACGAGTAAAACGAGTAAAACGAGTAAAACGAGTAAAACGAGTAAAACGAGTAAAAACGAGTAAAACAAGTAAATCGAGTAAAACGAGTAAAACGAGTAAAACGAGCAAAACTAGTAAAACGAGTAAAACGAGTAAAACGAGTAAAACGAGTAAAACGAGCAAAACTAGTAAAACTAGTAAAACGAGTAAATCGAGTAAAACGAGTAAAACGAGTAAAACGAGTAAAACGAGTAAAACGAGTTAAACTAGTTAAACGAGTAAAACGAGTAAAACGAGTAAAACGAGTAAAACGAGTAAAACGAGTAAAACGAGTAAAACGAGTAAAACGAGTAAAACGAGCAAAACTAGTAAAACTAGTAAAACGAGTAAAACGAGTAAAACGAGTAAAACGAGTAAAACGAGTAAAACGAGTAAAACGAGTAAAACGAGTAAAACGAGTAAAACGAGTAAAACGAGTAAAACGAGTAAAACGAGTAAAACGAGTTAAACTAGTTAAACGAGTAAAACGAGTAAAACGAGTAAAACGAGTAAAACTAGTAAAACGAGTAAAACGAGTAAAACGAGTAAAACGGGTAAAACGAGTAAAACGAGTAAAACGAGTAAAACGAGTAAAACGAGTAAAACGAGTAAAACGAGTAAAACGAGTAAAACGAGCAAAACTAGTAAAACGAGTAAAACGAGTAAAACGAGTAAAACGAGCAAAACTAGTAAAACGAGTAAAACGTGTAAAACGAGTAAAACGTGTAAAACGAGTAAAACGAGTAAAACGAGTAAAACGAGCAAAACTAGTAAAACTAGTAAAACGAGTAAATCGAGTAAAACGAGTAAAACGAGTAAAACTAGTAAAACGAGTAAAACGAGTAAAACGAGTAAAACGGGTAAAACTAGTAAAACGAGTAAAACGAGTAAAACGAGTAAAACGAGTAAAACGAGTAAAACGAGTAAAACGAGTAAAACGAGTAAAACAAGTAAATCGAGTAAAACGAGTAAAACGAGTAAAACGAGCAAAACTAGTAAAACGAGTAAAACGAGTAAAACGAGTAAAACGAGTAAAACGAGCAAAACTAGTAAAACTAGTAAAACGAGTAAATCGAGTAAAACGAGTAAAACGAGTAAAACGAGTAAAACTAGTAAAACGAGTATAGCGAGTAAAACGAGTAAAACGGGTAAAACTAGTAAAACGAGTAAAACGAGTAAAACGAGCAAAACGAGTAAAACGAGTAAAACGAGTAAAACGAGTAAAACGAGTAAAACGAGTAAAAACGAGTAAAACGAGTAAAACGAGCAAAACTAGTAAAACTAGTAAAACGAGTAAATCGAGTAAACCGAGTAAAACGAGTAAAACTAGTAAAACGAGTATAACGAGTAAAACTAGTAAAACGAGTAAAACGACTAAAACGAGTAAAACGAGTAAAGCGAGTAAAACGAGTAAAACGAGTAAAACGAGCAAAACTAGTAAAACGAGTAAAACGAGTAAAACGAGTAAAACGAGCAAAACAAGTAAAACGAGTAAAACGAGTAAAACGAGTAAAACGAGTAAAACGAGTAAAACGAGTTAAAACGAGTAAAACGAGTAAAACGAGTAAAACGAGTAAAACGAGTAAAACTAGTAAAACGAGTAAAGCGAGTAAAACGAGTAAAACGAGTAAAACGAGTAAAACGAGTAAAACGAGTAAAACGAGTAAAACGAGTAAAACGAGTAAAACGAGTAAAACGAGTAAAACGAGTAAAACGAGTAAAACGAGTAAAACGAGTAAAACGAGTAAAACGGGTAAAACGAGTAAAACGAGTAAAACGAGTAAAACGAGTAAAACGAGTAAAACGAGCAAAACTAGTAAAACGAGTAAAACGAGTAAAACGAGTAAAACGAGCAAAACTAGTAAAACGAGTAAAACGTGTAAAACGAGTAAAACGTGTAAAACGAGTAAAACGAGTAAAACGAGCAAAACTAGTAAAACTAGTAAAACGAGTAAATCGAGTAAAACGAGTAAAACGAGTAAAACTAGTAAAACGAGTATAACGAGTAAAACGAGTAAAACGGGTAAAACTAGTAAAACGAGTAAAACGAGGAAAACGAGTAAAACGAGTAAAACGAGTAAAACGAGTAAAACGAGTAAAACGAGTAAAACGAGTAAAACGAGTAAAACGAGTTAAACTAGTTAAACGAGTAAAACGAGTAAAACGAGTAAAACGAGTAAAACTAGTAAAACGAGTAAAACGAGTAAAAACGAGTAAAACGGGTAAAACGAGTAAAACGAGTAAAACGAGTAAAACGATAAAACGAGTAAAACGAGTAAAACGAGTAAAACGAGCAAAACTAGTAAAACGAGTAAAACGAGTAAAACGAGTAAAACGAGCAAAACTAGTAAAACGAGTAAAACGTGTAAACGAGTAAAACGTGTAAAACGAGTAAAACGAGTAAAACGAGCAAAACTAGTAAAACTAGTAAAACGAGTAAATCGAGTAAAACGAGTAAAACGAGTAAAACTAGTAAAACGAGTAAAACGAGTAAAACGAGTAAAACGGGTAAAACTAGTAAAACGAGTAAAACGAGTAAAACGAGTAAAACGAGTAAAACGAGTAAAACGAGTAAAACGAGCAAAACTAGTAAAACGAGTAAAACGAGTAAAACGAGTAAAACGAGCAAACTAGTAAAACGAGTAAAACGTGTAAAACGAGTAAAACGTGTAAAACGAGTAAAACGAGTAAAACGAGTAAAACGAGTAAAACGAGTAAAACGAGTAAATCGAGTAAAACGAGTAAAACGAGTAAAACTAGTAAAACGAGTAAAACGAGTAAAACGAGTAAAACGGGTAAAACTAGTAAAACGAGTAAAACGAGTAAAACGAGTAAAACGAGTAAAACGAGTAAAACGAGTAAAACGAGTAAAACAAGTAAATCGAGTAAAACGAGTAAAACGAGTAAAACGAGCAAAACTAGTAAAACGAGTAAAACGAGTAAAACGAGTAAATCGAGCAAAACGAGTAAAACGAGCAAAACGAGTAAAACGAGTAAAACGAGCAAAACTAGTAAAACGAGTAAAACGTGTAAAACGAGTAAAACGTGTAAACGAGTAAAACGAGTAAAACGAGTAAAACGAGCAAAACTAGTAAAACTAGTAAAACGAGTAAATCGAGTAAACCGAGTAAAACGAGTAAAACGAGTAAAACTAGTAAAACGAGTATAGCGAGTAAAACGAGTAAAACGGGTAAAACTAGTAAAACGAGTAAAACGAGTAAAACGAGTAAAACGTGTAAAACGAGCAAAACTAGTAAAACGAGTAAAACGAGTAAAACGAGTAAAACGAGCAAAACGAGTAAAACGAGCAAAACGAGTAAAACGAGCAAAACGAGTAAAACGAGTAAAACGAGTAAAACGAGTAAAACGAGTAAAACGAGTAAAACGAGTAAAACGAGTAAAACGAGTAAAACGAGCAAAACTAGTAAAACTAGTAAAACGAGTAAATCGAGTAAACCGAGTAAAACGAGTAAAACTAGTAAAACGAGTATAACGAGTAAAACTAGTAAAACGAGTAAAACGACTAAAACGAGTAAAACGAGTAAAGCGAGTAAAACGAGTAAAACGAGCAAAACTAGTAAAACGAGTAAAACGAGTAAAACGAGTAAATCGAGCAAAACGAGTAAAACGAGTAAAACGAGTAAAACGAGTAAAACGAGTAAAACGAGTAAAACGAGTAAAACGAGTAAAACGAGTAAAACGAGCAAAACTAGTAAAACGAGTAAAACGAGTAAAACGAGTAAAACGAGTAAAACGAGTAAAACGAGTAAAACGAGTAAACCGAGTAAAACGAGTAAAACGAGTTAAACTAGTTAAGCGAGTAAAACGAGTAAAACGAGTAAAACGAGAAAAACGAGTAAAACGAGTAAAACGTGTAAAACGGGTAAACGAGTAAAACGAGTAAAACGAGTAAAACGAGTAAAACGAGTAAAACGAGTAAAACGAGTAAAACGAGTAAAACGAGTAAAACGAGTAAAACGAGAAAAACGAGTAAAACGAGTAAAACGAGTAAAACGAGTAAAACGGGTAAAACGAGTAAAACGAGTAAAACGGGTAAAACGAGTAAACGAGTAAAACGAGTAAAACGAGTAAAACGAGTAAAACGAGCAAAACTAGTAAAACGAGTAAAACGAGTAAAACGAGTAAAACGAGCAAAACTAGTAAAACGAGTAAAACGAGTAAAACGAGTAAAACGAGTAAAACGGGTAAAACGAGTAAAACGGGTAAAACGAGTAAAACGAGTAAAACGGGTAAAACTAGTAAAACGAGTAAAACGAGGAAACGAGTAAAACGAGTAAAACGAGTAAAACGAGTAAAACGAGTAAAACGAGTAAAACGAGTAAAACGAGTAAAACGAGTTAAACTAGTTAAACGAGTAAAACGAGTAAAACGAGTAAAACGAGTAAAACTAGTAAAACGAGTAAAACGAGTAAAACGAGTAAAACGGGTAAAACGAGTAAAACGAGTAAAACGAGTAAAACGAGTAAAACGAGTAAAACGAGTAAAACGAGTAAAACGAGCAAAACTAGTAAAACGAGTAAAACGAGTAAAACGAGTAAAACGAGCAAAACTAGTAAAACGAGTAAAACGTGTAAAACGAGTAAAACGTGTAAAACGAGTAAAACGAGTAAAACGAGCAAAACTAGTAAAACTAGTAAAACGAGTAAATCGAGTAAAACGAGTAAAACGAGTAAAACTAGTAAAACGAGTAAAACGAGTAAAACGAGTAAAACGGGTAAAACTGTAAAACGAGTAAAACGAGTAAAACGAGTAAAACGAGTAAAACGAGTAAAACGAGTAAAACGAGCAAAACTAGTAAAACGAGTAAAACGAGTAAAACGAGTAAAACGAGCAAAACTAGTAAAACGAGTAAAACGTGTAAAACGAGTAAAACGTGTAAAACGAGTAAAACGAGTAAAACGAGTAAAACGAGTAAAACGAGTAAAACGAGTAAATCGAGTAAAACGAGTAAAACGAGTAAAACTAGTAAAACGAGTAAACGAGTAAAACGAGTAAAACGGTAAAACTAGTAAAACGAGTAAAACGAGTAAAACGAGTAAAACGAGTAAAACGAGTAAAACGAGTAAAACGAGTAAAACAAGTAAATCGAGTAAAACGAGTAAAACGAGTAAAACGAGCAAAACTAGTAAAACGAGTAAAACGAGTAAAACGAGTAAATCGAGCAAAACGAGTAAAACGAGCAAAACGAGTAAAACGAGTAAAACGAGCAAAACTAGTAAAACGAGTAAAACGTGTAAAACGAGTAAAACGTGTAAAACGAGTAAAACGAGTAAAACGAGTAAAACGAGCAAAACTAGTAAAAACTAGTAAAACGAGTAAATCGAGTAAACCGAGTAAACGAGTAAAACGAGTAAAACTAGTAAAACGAGTATAGCGATAAAACGAGTAAAACGGGTAAAACTAGTAAAACGAGTAAAACGAGTAAAACGAGTAAAACGTGTAAAACGAGCAAAACTAGTAAAACGAGTAAAACGAGTAAACGAGTAAAACGAGCAAAACGAGTAAAACGAGCAAAACGAGTAAAACGAGCAAAACGAGTAAAACGAGTAAAACGAGTAAAACGAGTAAAACGAGTAAAACGAGTAAAACGAGTAAAACGAGTAAAACGAGTAAAACGAGCAAAACTAGTAAAACTAGTAAAACGAGTAAATCGAGTAAACCGAGTAAAACGAGTAAAACTAGTAAAACGAGTATAACGAGTAAAACTAGTAAAACGAGTAAAACGACTAAAACGAGTAAAACGAGTAAAGCGAGTAAAACGAGTAAAACGAGCAAAACTAGTAAAACGAGTAAAACGAGTAAAACGAGTAAATCGAGCAAAACGAGTAAAACGAGTAAAACGAGTAAAACGAGTAAAACGAGTAAAACGAGTAAAACGAGTAAAACGAGTAAAACGAGTAAAACGAGCAAAACTAGTAAAACGAGTAAAACGAGTAAAACGAGTAAAACGAGTAAAACGAGTAAAACGAGTAAAACGAGTAAACCGAGTAAAACGAGTAAAACGAGTTAAACTAGTTAAGCGAGTAAAACGAGTAAAACGAGTAAAACGAGAAAAACGAGTAAAACGAGTAAAACGTGTAAAACGGGTAAAACGAGTAAAACGAGTAAAACGAGTAAAACGAGTAAAACGAGTAAAACGAGTTAAAACGAGTAAAACGAGTAAAACGAGTAAAACGAGTAAAACGAGAAAAACGAGTAAAACGAGTAAAACGAGTAAAACGAGTAAAACGGGTAAAACGATAAAACGAGTAAAACGGGTAAAACGAGTAAAACGAGTAAAACGAGTAAAACGAGTAAAACGAGTAAAACGAGCAAAACTAGTAAAACGAGTAAAACGAGTAAAACGAGTAAAACGAGCAAAACTAGTAAAACGAGTAAAACGAGTAAAACGAGTAAAACGAGTAAAACGGGTAAACGAGTAAAACGGGTAAAACGAGTAAAACGGTAAAACCGAGTAAAACGAGTAAAACGAGCAGAACTAGTAAAACGAGCAAAACTAGTAAAACGAGTAAAACGAGCAAAACGAGTAAAACGAGTAAAACAAGTAAATCGAGTAAAACAAGTAAATCGAGTAAAACGAGTAAAACGAGTAAAACGAGTAAAACGAGCAAAAATAGGTAAAACGAGTAAAACGAGCAAAACGAGTAAAACGAGTAAAACGAGGTAAAACGAGTAAAACGAGTAAAACGAGTAAAACGAGTAAAACGAGTAAAACGAGTAAAACGAGTAAAACGAGTAAACCGAGTAAAACGAGTTAAACTAGTTAAACGAGTAAAACGAGTAAAACGAGTAAAACGAGTAAAACGAGTAAAACGAGTAAAACGAGTAAAACGAGTAAAACGAGTAAAACGAGTAAAACGAGTAAAACGGGTAATACGAGTAAAACGAGTAAAACGAGTAAAACGAGTTAAACGAGTAAAACGAGTAAAACGAGTAAAACGAGCAAAACTAGTAAAACGAGTAAAACGAGTAAAACGAGTAAAACGACCAAAACTAGTAAAACGAGGTAAAACGTGTAAAACGAGTAAAACGTGTAAAACGAGTAAAACGAGTAAAACGAGTAAAACGAGCAAGACTAGTAAAACTAGTAAAACGAGTAAATCGAGTAAAACGAGTAAAACGAGTAAAACTAGTAAAACGAGTATAACGAGTAAAACGAGTAAAACGAGTAAAACGAGTAAAACGAGTAAAACGAGTAAAACGGGTAAAACTAGTAAAACGAGTAAAACGAGTAAAACGAGTAAAACGAGTAAAACGAGTAAAACGAGTAAAACGAGTAAAACGAGTAAAACGAGTAAAACGAGTAAAACGAGTAAAACGAGTAAAACGAGTAAAACTAGTAAAACGAGTAAAACAAGTAAATCGAGTAAAACGAGTAAAACGAGTAAAACGAGTAAAACGAGCAAAACTAGTAAAACGAGTAAAACGAGTAAAACGAGTAAAACGAGTAAAACGAGCAAAACTAGTAAAACGAGTAAAACGAGTAAAACGAGTAAAACGTGTAAAACGAGTAAAACGAGTAAAACGAGCAAAACTAGTAAAACTAGTAAAACGAGTAAATCGAGTAAACCGAGTAAAACGAGTAAAACTAGTAAAACGAGTAAAACGAGTGAAACTAGTAAAACGAGTAAATCGAGTAAACCGAGTAAAACGAGTAAAACGAGTAAAACTAGTAAAACGAGTGAAACTAGTAAAACGAGTAAAACGAGTAAAACGAGTAAAACGAGTAAAACGAGTAAAACGAGTAAAACGAGTAAAACGAGTAAAACGAGTAAAACGAGTAAAACTAGTAAAACTAGTAAAACGAGTAAATCGAGTAAAACGAGTAAAACTAGTAAAACGAGTATAACGAGTAAAACGAGTAAAACGAGTAAAACGAGTAAAACGGGTAAAACTAGTAAAACGAGTAAAACGAGTAAAACGAGTAAAACGAGTAAAACGAGTAAAACGAGTAAAACGAGTAAAACGAGTAAAACGAGTAAAACGAGTAAAACGAGTAAAACGAGTAAAACGAGTAAAACGAGTAAAACGAGTAAAACGAGTAAAACGAGTAAAACGAGTAAAACTAGTAAAACGAGTAAAACGAGTAAAACGAGTAAAACGAGTAAAACGAGCAAAACTAGTAAAACGAGTTAAACGAGTAAAACGAGTAAAACGAGTAAAACGAGCAAAACGAGTAAAACGAGCAAAACGAGTAAAACGAGCAAAACGAGTAAAACGAGTAAAACGAGGTAAAACGAGTAAAACGAGTAAAACGAGTAAAACGAGTAAAACAAGTAAATCGAGTAAAACGAGTAAAACGAGTAAAACGAGTAAAACGAGTAAAACGAGCAAAACTAGTAAAACGAGTAAAACGAGTAAAACGAGTAAAACGTGTAAAACGAGTAAAACGAGTAAAACGAGCAAAACTAGTAAAACTAGTAAAACGAGTAAATCGAGTAAACCGAGTAAAACGAGTAAAACTAGTAAAACGAGTAAAACGAGTGAAACTAGTAAAACGAGTAAATCGAGTAAACCGAGTAAAACGAGTAAAACGAGTAAAACTAGTAAAACGAGTAAAATGAGTGAAACTAGTAAAACGAGTAAAACGAGTAAAACGAGTAAAACGAGTAAAACGAGTAAAACGAGTAAAACGAGTAAAACGAGTAAAACGAGTAAAACGAGTAAAACGAGTAAAACGAGTAAAACGAGTAAAACGAGTAAAACGAGTGAAACGAGTGAAACGAGTGAAACGAGTGAAACGAGTGAAACGAGTGAAACGAGTGAAACGAGTGAAACGAGTGAAACGAGTGAAACGAGTGAAACGAGTAAAACGAGTAAAACGAGTAAAACGAGTAAAACGAGTAAAACGAGTAAAACGAGTAAAACGAATAAAACGAATAAAACGAATAAAACGAGTAAAACGAGTAAAACGAGTAAAAGGAGTAAAACGAGTAAAACGAGTAAAACGGGTAAAACGAGTAAAACGAGTAAAACGAGTAAAACGAGTTAAACGAGTAAAACGAGTAAAACGAGTAAAACGAGCAAAACTAGTAAAACGAGTAAAACGAGTAAAACGAGTAAAACGAGCAAAACTAGTAAAACGAGTAAAACGAGTAAAACGAGTAAAACGAGTAAAACGAGTAAACCGAGTAAAACGAGTAAAACGAGTTAAACTAGTTAAGCGAGTAAAACGAGTAAAACGAGTAAAACGAGTAAAACGAGTAAAACGAGTAAAACGAGTAAAACGAGTAAAACGAGTAAAACGAGTAAAACGAGTAAAACGGGTAAAACGAGTAAAACGAGTAAAACGAGTAAAACGAGTAAAACGAGTAAAACGAGTTAAACGAGTAAAACGAGTAAAACGAGTAAAACGAGCAAAACTAGTAAAACGAGTAAAACGAGTAAAACGAGTAAAACGAGCAAAACTAGTAAAACGAGTAAAACGAGTAAAACGTGTAAAACGAATAAAACGAGTAAAACGAGCAAAACTAGTAAAACTAGTAAAACGAGTAAATCGAGTAAACCGAGTAAAACGAGTAAAACTAGTAAAACGAGTATAACGAGTAAAACTAGTAAAACGAGTAAAAATAGTAAAACGAGTAAAACGAGTAAAACGAGTAAAACTAGTAAAACGAGTAAAACGAGTAAAACTAGTAAAACGAGTAAAACGAGTAAAACGAGTAAAACGAGTAAAACGAGTAAAACGAGTAAAACGAGTGAAACGAGTGAAACGAGTAAAACGAGTAAAACGAGTAAAACGAGTAAAACGAGTAAAACGAGTAAAACGAGTTAAACGAGTAAAACGAGTAAAACGAGTAAAACGAGTAAAACGAGCAAAACTAGTAAAACGAGTAAAACGAGTAAAACGAGTAAAACGAGCAAAACTAGTAAAACGAGTAAAACGTGTAAAACGAGTAAAACGTGTAAAACGAGTAAAACGAGTAAAACGAGCAAAACTAGTAAAACTAGTAAAACGAGTAAATCGAGTAAAACGAGTAAAACTAGTAAAACGAATAAAACGAATAAAACGAATAAAACGAGTAAAACGAGTAAAACGAGTAAAACGAGTAAAAGGAGTAAAACGAGTAAAACGAGTAAAACGGGTAAAACGAGTAAAACGAGTAAAACGAGTAAAACGAGTTAAACGAGTAAAACGAGTAAAACGAGTAAAACGAGCAAAACTAGTAAAACGAGTAAAACGAGTAAAACGAGTAAAACGAGCAAAACTAGTAAAACGAGTAAAACGAGTAAAACGAGTAAAACGAGTAAAACGAGTAAACCGAGTAAAACGAGTAAAACGAGTTAAACTAGTTAAGCGAGTAAAACGAGTAAAACGAGTAAAACGAGTAAAACGAGTAAAACGAGTAAAACGAGTAAAACGAGTAAAACGAGTAAAACGAGTAAAACGAGCAAAACTAGTAAAACGAGTAAAACGAGTAAAACGAGTAAAACGAGCAAAACTAGTAAAACGAGTAAAACGAGTAAAACGAGTAAAACGTGTAAAACGAGTAAAACGAGTAAAACGAGCAAAACTAGTAAAACTAGTAAAACGAGTAAATCGAGTAAACCGAGTAAAACGAGTAAAACTAGTAAAACGAGTATAACGAGTAAAACTAGTAAAACGAGTAAAACGAGTAAAAATAGTAAAACGAGTAAAACGAGTAAAACGAGTAAAACTAGTAAAACGAGTAAAACGAGTAAAACGAGTAAAACGAGTAAAACGAGTAAAACGAGTAAAACGAGTAAAACGAGTAAAACGAGTAAAACGAGTAAAACGAGTAAAACGAGTAAAACGAGTGAAACGAGTGAAACGAGTAAAACGAGTAAAACGAGTAAAACGAGTAAAACGAGTAAAACGAGTAAAACGAGTAAAACGAATAAAACGAATAAAACGAATAAAACGAGTAAAACGAGTAAAACGAGTAAAAGGAGTAAAACGAGTAAAACGAGTAAAACGGGTAAAACGAGTAAAACGAGTAAAACGAGTAAAACGAGTAAAACGAGTAAAACGAGTAAAACGAGTAAAACGAGTAAAACGAGTAAAACGAGTAAAACGAGTAAAACGAGTAAAACGAGTAAAACGAGTAAAACGAGTAAAACGAGTAAAACGAGCAAAACTAGTAAAACGAGTAAAACGAGTAAAACGAGTAAAACGAGCAAAACTAGTAAAACGAGTAAACCGAGTAAAACGAGTAAAACGAGTTAAACTAGTTAAGCGAGTAAAACGAGTAAAACGAATAAAACGAGTAAAACGAGTAAAACGAATAAAACGAGTAAAACGAGTAAAACGGGTAAAACGAGTAAAACGAGTAAAACGAGTAAAACGAGTTAAACGAGTAAAACGAGTAAAACGAGTAAAACGAGCAAAACTAGTAAAACGAGTAAAACGAGTAAAACGAGTAAAACGAGCAAAACTAGTAAAACGAGTAAAACGAGTAAAACGAGTAAAACGTGTAAAACGAATAAAACGAGTAAAACGAGCAAAACTAGTAAAACTAGTAAAACGAGTAAATCGAGTAAACCGAGTAAAACGAGTAAAACTAGTAAAACGAGTATAACGAGTAAAACTAGTAAAACGAGTAAAAATAGTAAAACGAGTAAAACGAGTAAAACGAGTAAAACTAGTAAAACTAGTAAAACGAGTAAAACGAGTAAAACTAGTAAAACGAGTAAAACGAGTAAAACGAGTAAAACGAGTAAAACGAGTAAAACGAGTAAAACGAGTAAAACGAGTAAAACGAGTAAAACGAGTAAAACGAGTAAAACGAGTAAAACGAGTGAAACGAGTGAAACGAGTAAAACGAGTAAAACGAGTAAAACGAGTAAAACGAGTTAAACGAGTAAAACGAGTAAAACGAGTAAAACGAGCAAAACTAGTAAAACGAGTAAAACGAGTAAAACGAGTAAAACGAGCAAAACTAGTAAAACGAGTAAAACGTGTAAAACGAGTAAAACGTGTAAAACGAGTAAAACGAGTAAAACGAGTAAAACGAGTAAAACGAGCAAAACTAGTAAAACTAGTAAAACGAGTAAATCGAGTAAAACGAGTAAAACTAGTAAAACGAGTATAACGAGTAAAACGAGTAAAACGAGTAAAACGAGTAAAACGAGTAAAACGGGTAAAACTAGTAAACGAGTAAAACGAGTAAAACGAGTAAAACGAGTAAAACGAGTAAAACGAGTAAAACGAGTAAAACGAGTAAAACGAGTAAAACGAGTAAAACGAGTAAAACTAGTAAAACGAGTAAAACGAGAAAAACAAGTAAATCGAGTAAACGAGTAAAACGAGTAAAACTAGTAAAACGAGCAAAACTAGTAAAACGAGTAAAACGAGCAAAACGAGTAAAACGAGTAAAACGAGTAAAACGAGTAAAACGAGTAAAACGAGTAAAACGAGTAAAACGAGTAAAACGAGTAAAACGAGTAAAACGAGTAAAACGAGTAAAACGAGTAAAACGAGTAAAACGAGTAAAACGAGTAAAACGAGTAAAACGAGTAAAACGAGTAAACGAGTAAAACGAGTAAAACGAGTAAAACGAGTAAAACGAGTAAAACGAGTAAAACGAGTAAAACGAGTAAAACGAGTAAAACGAGTAAAACGAGTAAAACGAGCAAAACTAGTAAAACGAGTTAAACGAGTAAAACGAGTAAAACGAGTAAAACGAGCAAAACGAGTAAAACTAGCAAAACGAGTAAAACGAGCAAAACGAGTAAAACGAGTAAAACGAGTAAAACCAGTAAAACGAGTAAAACGAGTAAAACGAGTAAAACGAGTAAAACAAGTAAAACGAGTGAAACGACTAAAACGAGTAAAACTAGTAAAACGAGTAAAACGAGTAAAAATAGTAAAACGAGTAAAACTAGTAAAACTAGTAAACCGAGTAAAACGAGTAAAACGAGTTAAACTAGTTAAGCGAGTAAAACGAGTAAAACGAGTAAAACGAGTAAAACGAGTAAAACGAGTAAAACGAGTAAAACGAGTAAAACGAGTAAAACGAGTAAAACGAGTAAAACGAGTAAAACGAGTGAAACGAGTGAAACGAGTGAAACGAGTGAAACGAGTAAAACGAGTAAAACGAGTAAAACGAGTAAAACGAGCAAAACTAGTAAAACGAGTAAAACGAGTAAAACGAGTAAAACGTTTAAAACGAGTAAAACGAGTAAAACGAGCAAAACTAGTAAAACTAGTAAAACGAGTAAATCGAGTAAACCGAGTAAAACGAGTAAAACTAGTAAAACGAGTATAACGAGTAAAACTAGTAAAACGAGTAAAACGAGTAAAAATAGTAAAAATAGTAAAACGAGTAAAACGAGTAAAACGAGTAAAACGAGTAAAACGAGTAAAACGAGTAAAACGAGTAAAACGAGTAAACGAGTAAAACGAGTAAAACGAGTAAAACGAGTAAAACGAGTAAAACGAGTAAAACGAGTAAAACGAGTAAAACGAGTAAAACGAGTAAAACGAGTAAACGAGTAAAACGAGTAAAACGAGTAAAACGAGTAAAACGAGTAAAACGAGTAAAACGAGTAAAACGAGTAAAACGAGTAAAACGAGTAAAACGAGTAAAACGAGTAAAACGAGTAAAACGAGTAAAACGAGTAAAACGAGTAAAACGAGTAAAACGAGTGAAACGAGTAAAACGAGTGAAACGAGTAAAACGAGTGAAACGAGTAAAACGAGTGAAACGAGTAAAACGAGTGAAACGAGTAAAACGAGTGAAACGAGTGAAACGAGTAAAACGAGTAAAACGAGTAAAACGAGTAAAACGAGTAAAACGAGTAAAACGAGTAAAACGAGTAAAACGAGTAAAACGAGTAAAACGAATAAAACGAATAAAACGAATAAAACGAGTAAAACGAGTAAAACGAGTAAAACGAGTAAAACGAGTAAAACGAGTAAAACGAGTAAAACGGGTAAAACGAGTAAAACGAGTAAAACGAGTAAAACGAGTTAAACGAGTAAAACGAGTAAATCGGGTAAAACGAGCAAAACTAGTAAAACGAGTAAAACGAGTAAAACGAGTAAAACGAGCAAAACTAGTAAAACGAGTAAAACGAGTAAAACGAGTAAAACGAGTAAAACGAGTAAACCGAGTAAAACGAGTAAAACGAGTTAAACTAGTTAAGCGAGTAAAACGAGTAAAACGAGTAAAACGAGTAAAACGAGTAAAACGAGTAAAACGAGTAAAACGAGCAAAACTAGTAAAACGAGTAAAACGAGTAAAACGAGTAAAACGAGTAAAACGAGTAAAACGAGCAAAACGAGTAAAACGAGCAAAACGAGTAAAACGAGCAAAACGAGTAAAACGAGCAAAACGAGTAAAACGAGTAAAACGAGTAAAACGAGTAAAACAAGTAAAACGAGTAAAACGAGTAAAACAAGTAAATCGAGTAAAACGAGTAAAACGAGTAAAACGAGTAAAACGAGCAAAACTAGTAAAACGAGTAAAACGAGTAAAACGAGTAAAACGTGTAAAACGAGTAAAACGAGTAAAACGAGCAAAACTAGTAAAACTAGTAAAACGAGTAAATCGAGTAAACCGAGTAAAACGAGTAAAACTAGTAAAACGAGTAAAACGAGTGAAACTAGTAAAACGAGTAAATCGAGTAAACCGAGTAAAACGAGTAAAACGAGTAAAACTAGTAAAACGAGTAAAACGAGTGAAACTAGTAAAACGAGTAAAACGAGTAAAACGAGTAAAACGAGTAAAACGAGTAAAACGAGTAAAACGAGTAAAACGAGTAAAACGAGTAAAACGAGTAAAACGAGTAAAACGAGTAAAACGAGTAAAACGAGTGAAACGAGTGAAACGAGTGAAACGAGTAAAACGAGTAAAACGAGTAAAACGAGTAAAACGAGTAAAACGAGTAAAACGAGTAAAACGAGTAAAACGAGTAAAACGAATAAAACGAATAAAACGAATAAAACGAGTAAAACGAGTAAAACGAGTAAAACGAGTAAAAGGAGTAAAACGAGTAAAACGAGTAAAACGGGTAAAACGAGTAAAACGGGTAAAACGAGTAAAACGAGTAAAACGAGTAAAACGAGTAAAACGAGTAAAACGAGTAAAACGAGTAAAACGAGTAAAACGAGTAAAACGAGTAAAACGAGTAAAACGAGCAAAACTAGTAAAACGAGTAAAACGAGTAAAACGAGTAAAACGAGCAAAACTAGTAAAACGAGTAAAACGAGTAAAACGAGTAAAACGAGTAAAACGAGTAAAACGAGTAAAACGAGTAAAACGAGTAAACCGAGTAAAACGAGTAAAACGAGTTAAACTAGTTAAGCGAGTAAAACGAGTAAAACGAGTAAAACGAGTAAAACGAGTAAAACGAGTAAAACGAGTAAAACGAGTAAAACGAGTAAAACGGGTAAAACGAGTAAAACGAGTAAAACGAGTAAAACGAGTTAAACGAGTAAAACGAGTAAAACGAGTAAAACGAGCAAAACTAGTAAAACGAGTAAAACGAGTAAAACGAGTAAAACGAGTAAAACGAGCAAAACTAGTAAAACGAGTAAAACGAGTAAAACGAGTAAAACGTGTAAAACGAATAAAACGAGTAAAACGAGCAAAACTAGTAAAACTAGTAAAACGAGTAAATCGAGTAAACCGAGTAAAACGAGTAAAACTAGTAAAACGAGTATAACGAGTAAAACTAGTAAAACGAGTAAAAATAGTAAAACGAGTAAAACGAGTTAAACGAGTAAAACGAGTAAAACGAGTAAAACGAGCAAAACTAGTAAAACGAGTAAAACGAGTAAAACGAGTAAAACGAGCAAAACTAGTAAAACGAGTAAAACGTGTAAAACGAGTAAAACGAGTAAAACGAGTAAAACGAGTAAAACGAGCAAAACTAGTAAAACTAGTAAAACGAGTAAATCGAGTAAAACGAGTAAAACTAGTAAAACGAGTATAACGAGTAAAACGAGTAAAACGAGTAAAACGAGTAAAACAGGTAAAACTAGTAAAACGAGTAAAACGAGTAAAACGAGTAAAACGAGTAAAACGAGTAAAACGAGTAAAACGAGTAAAACGAGTAAAACGAGTAAAACGAGTAAAACGAGTAAAACGAGTAAAACTAGTAAAACGAGTAAAACGAGTAAAACAAGTAAATCGAGTAAAACGAGTAAAACGAGTAAAACGAGTAAAACGAGTAAAACGAGTAAAACGAGTAAAACGAGTAAAACGAGTAAAACGAGTAAAACGAGTAAAACGAGTAAAACGAGTAAAACGAGTAAAACGAGTAAAACGAGTAAACGAGTAAAACGTAAAACGAGTAAAACGAGTAAAACGAGTAAAACGAGTAAAACGAGTAAAACGAGTAAAACGAGCAAAACTAGTAAAACGAGTAAAACGAGTAAAACGAGTAAAACGTGTAAAACGAATAAAACGAGTAAAACGAGCAAAACTAGTAAAACTAGTAAAACGAGTAAATCGAGTAAACCGAGTAAAACGAGTAAAACTAGTAAAACGAGTATAACGAGTAAAACTAGTAAAACGAGTAAAAATAGTAAAACGAGTAAAACGAGTAAAACGAGTAAAACTAGTAAAACTAGTAAAACGAGTAAAACGAGTAAAACTAGTAAAACGAGTAAAACGAGTAAAACGAGTAAAACGAGTAAAACGAGTAAAACGAGTAAAACGAGTAAAACGAGTAAAACGAGTAAAACGAGTAAAACGAGTGAAACGAGTGAAACGAGTAAAACGAGTAAAACGAGTAAAACGAGTAAAACGAGTAAAACGAGTAAAACGAGTTAAACGAGTAAAACGAGTAAAACGAGTAAAACGAGCAAAACTAGTAAAACGAGTAAAACGAGTAAAACGAGCAAAACTAGTAAAACGAGTAAAACGTGTAAAACGAGTAAAACGTGTAAAACGAGTAAAACGAGTAAAACGAGTAAAACGAGTAAAACGAGTAAAACGAGTAAAACGAGTAAAACGAGTAAAACGAGTAAAACGAGTAAAACGAGTAAAACGAGTAAAACGAGTAAAACGAGTAAAACAAGTAAATCGAGTAAAACGAGTAAAACGAGTAAAACGAGTAAAACGAGTAAAACGAGTAAAACGGGTAAAACGAGTAAAACGAGTAAAACGAGTAAAACGAGTTAAACGAGTAAAACGAGTAAAACGAGTAAAACGAGCAAAACTAGTAAAACGAGTAAAACGAGTAAAACGAGTAAAACGAGTAAAACGAGTAAAACGAGCAAAACTAGTAAAACGAGTAAAACGAGTAAAACGAGTAAAACGTGTAAAACGAATAAAACGAGTAAAACGAGCAAAACTAGTAAAACTAGTAAAACGAGTAAATCGAGTAAACCGAGTAAAACGAGTAAAACTAGTAAAACGAGTATAACGAGTAAAACTAGTAAAACGAGTAAAAATAGTAAAACGAGTAAAACGAGTTAAACGAGTAAAACGAGTAAAAACGAGTAAAACGAGCAAAACTAGTAAAACGAGTAAAACGAGTAAAACGAGTAAAACGAGCAAAACTAGTAAAACGAGTAAAACGTGTAAAACGAGTAAAACGAGTAAAACGAGTAAAACGAGTAAAACGAGCAAAACTAGTAAAACTAGTAAAACGAGTAAATCGAGTAAAACGAGTAAAACTAGTAAAACGAGTATAACGAGTAAAACGAGTAAAACGAGTAAAACGAGTAAAACAGGTAAAACTAGTAAAACGAGTAAAACGAGTAAAACGAGTAAAACGAGTAAAACGAGTAAAACGAGTAAAACGAGTAAAACGAGTAAAACGAGTAAAACGAGTAAAACGAGTAAAACGAGTAAAACGAGTAAAACGAGTAAAACGAGTAAAACGAGTAAAACAAGTAAATCGAGTAAAACGAGTAAAACGAGTAAAACTAGTAAAACGAGCAAAACTAGTAAAACGAGTAAAACGAGCAAAACGAGTAAAACGAGCAAAACGAGTAAAACGAGTAAAACGAGTAAAACGAGTAAAACGAGTAAAACGAGTAAAACGAGTAAAACGAGTAAAACGAGTAAAACGAGTAAAACGAGTAAAACGAGTAAAACGAGTAAAACGAGTAAAACGAGTAAAACGAGTAAAACGAGTAAACGAGTAAAACGAGTAAAACGAGTAAAACGAGTAAAACGAGTAAAACGAGTAAAACGAGTAAAACGAGCAAAACTAGTAAAACGAGTAAAACGAGTAAAACGAGTAAAACGTGTAAAACGAATAAAACGAGTAAAACGAGCAAAACTAGTAAAACTAGTAAAACGAGTAAATCGAGTAAACCGAGTAAAACGAGTAAAACTAGTAAAACGAGTATAACGAGTAAAACTAGTAAAACGAGTAAAAATAGTAAAACGAGTAAAACGAGTAAAACGAGTAAAACTAGTAAAACTAGTAAAACGAGTAAAACGAGTAAAACTAGTAAAACGAGTAAAACGAGTAAAACGAGTAAAACGAGTAAAACGAGTAAAACGAGTAAAACGAGTAAAACGAGTAAAACGAGTAAAACGAGTAAAACGAGTGAAACGAGTGAAACGAGTAAAACGAGTAAAACGAGTAAAACGAGTAAAACGAGTAAAACGAGTAAAACGAGTTAAACGAGTAAAACGAGTAAAACGAGTAAAACGAGCAAAACTAGTAAAACGAGTAAAACGAGTAAAACGAGCAAAACTAGTAAAACGAGTAAAACGTGTAAAACGAGTAAAACGTGTAAAACGAGTAAAACGAGTAAAACGAGTAAAACGAGCAAAACTAGTAAAACTAGTAAAACGAGTAAATCGAGTAAAACGAGTAAAACTAGTAAAACGAGTATAACGAGTAAAACGAGTAAAACGAGTAAAACGAGTAAAACGAGTAAAACGGGTAAAACTAGTAAAACGAGTAAAACGAGTAAAACGAGTAAAACGAGTAAAACGAGTAAAACGAGTAAAACGAGTAAAACGAGTAAAACTAGTAAAACGAGTAAAACGAGAAAAACAAGTAAATCGAGTAAAACGAGTAAAACGAGTAAAACTAGTAAAACGAGCAAAACTAGTAAAACGAGTAAAACGAGCAAAACGAGTAAAACGAGCAAAACGAGTAAAACGAGTAAAACGAGTAAAACGAGTAAAACGAGTAAAACGAGTAAAACGAGTAAAACGAGTAAAACGAGTAAAACGAGTAAAACGAGTAAAAACGAGTAAAACGAGTAAAACGAGTAAAACGAGTAAAACGAGTAAAACGAGTAAAACGAGTAAAACGAGTAAAACGAGTAAAACGAGTAAACGAGTAAAACGAGTAAAACGAGTAAAACGAGTAAAACGAGTAAAACGAGTAAAACGAGTAAACGAGTAAAACGAGTAAAACGAGTAAAACGAGTAAAACGAGCAAAACTAGTAAAACGAGTTAAACGAGTAAAACGAGTAAAACGAGTAAAACGAGCAAAACGAGTAAAACTAGCAAAACGAGTAAAACGAGCAAAACGAGTAAAACGAGTAAAACGAGTAAAACGAGTAAAACGAGTAAAACAAGTAAAACGAGTGAAACGAGTAAAACGAGTAAAACTAGTAAAACGAGTAAAACGAGTAAAAATAGTAAAACGAGTAAAACTAGTAAAACTAGTAAACCGAGTAAAACGAGTAAAACGAGTTAAACTAGTTAAGCGAGTAAAACGAGTAAAACGAGTAAAACGAGTAAAACGAGTAAAACGAGTAAAACGAGTAAAACGAGTAAAACGAGTAAAACGAGTAAAACGAGTAAAACGAGTAAAACGAGTAAAACGAGTGAAACGAGTAAAACGAGTGAAACGAGTGAAACGAGTAAAACGAGTAAAACGAGTAAAACGAGTAAAACGAGTAAAACGAGTAAAACGAGCAAAACTAGTAAAACTAGTAAAACGAGTAAATCGAGTAAAACGAGTAAAACTAGTAAAACGAGTATAACGAGTAAAACGAGTAAAACGAGTAAAACGAGTAAAACGAGTAAAACGGGTAAAACTAGTAAAACGAGTAAAACGAGTAAAACGAGTAAAACGAGTAAAACGAGTAAAACGAGTAAAACGAGTAAAACGAGTAAAACGAGTAAAACTAGTAAAACGAGTAAAACGAGAAAAACAAGTAAATCGAGTAAAACGAGTAAAACGAGTAAAACTAGTAAAACGAGCAAAACTAGTAAAACGAGTAAAACGAGCAAAACGAGTAAAACGAGCAAAACGAGTAAAACGAGTAAAACGAGTAAAACGAGTAAAACGAGTAAAACGAGTAAAACGAGTAAAACGAGTAAAACGAGTAAAACGAGTAAAACGAGTAAAACGAGTAAAACGAGTAAAACGAGGTAAAACGAGTAAAACGAGTAAAACGAGTAAAACGAGTAAAACGAGTAAAACGAGTAAACGAGTAAAACGAGTAAAACGAGTAAAACGAGTAAAACGAGTAAAACGAGTAAAACGAGTAAAACGAGTAAAACGAGTAAAACGAGTAAAACGAGCAAAACTAGTAAAACGAGTTAAACGAGTAAAACGAGTAAAACGAGTAAAACGAGCAAAACGAGTAAAACTAGCAAAACGAGTAAAACGAGCAAAACGAGTAAAACGAGTAAAACGAGTAAAACGAGTAAAACGAGTAAAACAAGTAAAACGAGTGAAACGAGTAAAACGAGTAAAACTAGTAAAACGAGTAAAACGAGTAAAAATAGTAAAACGAGTAAAACTAGTAAAACTAGTAAACCGAGTAAAACGAGTAAAACGAGTTAAACTAGTTAAGCGAGTAAAACGAGTAAAACGAGTAAAACGAGTAAAACGAGTAAAACGAGTAAAACGAGTAAAACGAGTAAAACGAGTAAAACGAGTAAAACGAGTAAAACGAGTAAAACGAGTAAAACGAGTGAAACGAGTAAAACGAGTGAAACGAGTGAAACGAGTAAAACGAGTAAAACGAGTAAAACGAGTAAAACGAGCAAAACTAGTAAAACGAGTAAAACGAGTAAAACGAGTAAAACGTGTAAAACGAGTAAAACGAGTAAAACGAGCAAAACTAGTAAAACTAGTAAAACGAGTAAATCGAGTAAACCGAGTAAAACGAGTAAAACTAGTAAAACGAGTATAACGAGTAAAACTAGTAAAACGAGTAAAACGAGTAAAAATAGTAAAAATAGTAAAACGAGTAAAACGAGTAAAACGAGTAAAACGAGTAAAACTAGTAAAACGAGTAAAACGAGTAAAACGAGCAAAACGAGTAAAACGAGTAAAACGAGCAAAACGAGTAAAACGAGTAATACGAGTAAAACGAGTAAAACGAGTAAACGAGTAAAACGAGTAAAACGAGTAAAACGAGTAAAACGAGTAAAACGAGTAAAACGAGTAAAACGAGTAAAACGAGTAAAACGAGTAAAACGAGTAAAACGAGTAAAACGAGTAAAACGAGTAAAACGAGCAAAACTAGTAAAACTAGTAAAACGAGTAAATCGAGTAAACCGAGTAAAACGAGTAAAACTAGTAAAACGAGTATAACGAGTAAAACTAGTAAAACGAGTAAAAATAGTAAAACGAGTAAAACGAGTAAAACGAGTAAAACTAGTAAAACGAGTAAAACGAGTAAAACGAGCAAAACGAGTAAAACGAGTAAAACGAGCAAAACGAGTAAAACGAGTAAAACGAGTAAAACGAGTAAAACGAGTAAAACGAGTAAAACGAGTAAAACGAGTAAAACGAGTAAAACGAGTAAAACGAGTAAAACGAGTAAAACGAGTAAACGAGTAAAACGAGTAAAACGAGTAAAACGAGTAAAACGAGTAAAACGAGTAAAACGAGTAAAACGAGTAAAACGAGTAAAACGAGTAAAACGAGTAAAACGAGTAAAACGAGTAAAACGAGTAAAACGAGTAAAACGAGTGAAACGAGTAAAACGAGTGAAACGAGTAAAACGAGTGAAACGAGTAAAACGAGTGAAACGAAAGTGAAACGAGTGAAACGAGTGAAACGAGTAAAACGAGTAAAACGAGTAAAACGAGTAAAACGAGTAAAACGAGTAAAACGAGTAAAACGAGTAAAACGAGTAAAACGAGTAAAACGAGTAAAACGAGTAAAACGAGTAAAACGAGTAAAACGAGTAAAACGAGTAAAACGAGTAAAACGAGTAAAACGAGTAAAACGAGTAAAACGAGTAAAACGAGTAAAACGAATAAAACGAATAAAACGAATAAAACGAGTAAAACGAGTAAAACGAGTAAAACGAGTAAAACGAGTAAAACGAGTAAAACGGGTAAAACGAGTAAAACGAGTAAAACGAGTAAAACGAGTTAAACGAGTAAAACGAGTAAATCGGGTAAAACGAGCAAAACTAGTAAAACGAGTAAAACGAGTAAAACGAGTAAAACGAGCAAAACTAGTAAAACGAGTAAAACGAGTAAAACGAGTAAAACGAGTAAAACGAGTAAAACGAGTAAACCGAGTAAAACGAGTAAAACGAGTTAAACTAGTTAAGCGAGTAAAACGAGTAAAACGAGTAAAACGAGTAAAACGAGTAAAACGAGTAAAACGAGCAAAACTAGTAAAACGAGTAAAACGAGTAAAACGAGTAAAACGAGTAAAACGAGCAAAACGAGTAAAACGAGCAAAACGAGTAAAACGAGCAAAACGAGTAAAACGAGCAAAACGAGTAAAACGAGTAAAACGAGTAAAACGAGTAAAACAAGTAAAACGAGTAAAACGAGTAAAACAAGTAAATCGAGTAAAACGAGTAAAACGAGTAAAACGAGTAAAACGAGCAAAACTAGTAAAACGAGTAAAACGAGTAAAACGAGTAAAACGTGTAAAACGAGTAAAACGAGTAAAACGAGCAAAACTAGTAAAACTAGTAAAACGAGTAAATCGAGTAAACCGAGTAAAACGAGTAAAACTAGTAAAACGAGTAAAACGAGTGAAACTAGTAAAACGAGTAAATCGAGTAAACCGAGTAAAACGAGTAAAACGAGTAAAACGAGCAAAACTAGTAAAACGAGTAAAACGTGTAAAACGAATAAAACGAGTAAAACGAGCAAAACTAGTAAAACTAGTAAAACGAGTAAATCGAGTAAACCGAGTAAAACGAGTAAAACTAGTAAAACGAGTATAACGAGTAAAACTAGTAAAACGAGTAAAAATAGTAAAACGAGTAAAACGAGTAAAACGAGTAAAACTAGTAAAACTAGTAAAACGAGTAAAACGAGTAAAACTAGTAAAACGAGTAAAACGAGTAAAACGAGTAAAACGAGTAAAACGAGCAAAACTAGTAAAACTAGTAAAACGAGTAAATCGAGTAAACCGAGTAAAACGAGTAAAACTAGTAAAACGAGTAAAACGAGTGAAACTAGTAAAACGAGTAAATCGAGTAAACCGAGTAAAACGAGTAAAACGAGTAAAACGAGCAAAACTAGTAAAACGAGTAAAACGAGTAAAACGAGTAAAACGTGTAAAACGAATAAAACGAGTAAAACGAGCAAAACTAGTAAAACTAGTAAAACGAGTAAATCGAGTAAACCGAGTAAAACGAGTAAAACTAGTAAAACGAGTATAACGAGTAAAACTAGTAAAACGAGTAAAAATAGTAAAACGAGTAAAACGAGTAAAACGAGTAAAACTAGTAAAACTAGTAAAACGAGTAAAACGAGTAAAACTAGTAAAACGAGTAAAACGAGTAAAACGAGTAAAACGAGTAAAACGAGTAAAACGAGTAAAACGAGTAAAACGAGTAAAACGAGTAAAACGAGTAAAACGAGTGAAACGAGTGAAACGAGTAAAACGAGTAAAACGAGTAAAACGAGTAAAACGAGTAAAACGAGTAAAACGAGTTAAACGAGTAAAACGAGTAAAACGAGTAAAACGAGCAAAACTAGTAAAACGAGTAAAACGAGTAAAACGAGCAAAACTAGTAAAACGAGTAAAACGTGTAAAACGAGTAAAACGTGTAAAACGAGTAAAACGAGTAAAACGAGTAAAACGAGCAAAACTAGTAAAACTAGTAAAACGAGTAAATCGAGTAAAACGAGTAAAACTAGTAAAACGAGTATAACGAGTAAAACGAGTAAAACGAGTAAAACGAGTAAAACGAGTAAAACGGGTAAAACGAGTAAAACGAGTAAAACGAGTAAAACGAGTAAAACGAGTAAAACGAGTAAAACGAGTAAAACGAGTAAAACGAGTAAAACGAGTAAAACTAGTAAAACGAGTAAAACGAGAAAAACAAGTAAATCGAGTAAAACGAGTAAAACGAGTAAAACTAGTAAAACGAGCAAAACTAGTAAAACGAGTAAAACGAGCAAAACGAGTAAAACGAGCAAAACGAGTAAAACGAGTAAAACGAGTAAAACGAGTAAAACGAGTAAAACGAGTAAAACGAGTAAAACGAGTAAAACGAGTAAAACGAGTAAAACGAGTAAAACGAGTAAAACGAGTAAAACGAGTAAAACGAGTAAAACGAGTAAAACGAGTAAAACGAGTAAAACGAGTAAAACGAGTAAAACGAGTAAAACGAGTAAAACGAGTAAAACGAGTAAAA
This sequence comes from Andrena cerasifolii, assembly GCF_050908995.1. Lineage (NCBI taxonomy): Eukaryota > Metazoa > Arthropoda > Insecta > Hymenoptera > Andrenidae > Andrena > Andrena cerasifolii. The sequence goes on along the minus strand of NW_027485282.1, from coordinate 4,393 downwards.
CGAGTAAAACGAGTAAAACGAGTAAAACGAGTAAAACGAGTAAACGAGTAAAACGAGTAAAACGAGTAAAACGAGTAAAACGAGTAAAACGAGTAAAACGAGTAAAACGAGTAAAACGAGTAAAACGAGTAAAACGAGCAAAACTAGTAAAACGAGTTAAACGAGTAAAACGAGTAAAACGAGTAAAACGAGCAAAACGAGTAAAACTAGCAAAACGAGTAAAACGAGCAAAACGAGTAAAACGAGTAAAACGAGTAAAACGAGTAAAACGAGTAAAACAAGTAAAACGAGTGAAACGAGTAAAACGAGTAAAACTAGTAAAACGAGTAAAACGAGTAAAAATAGTAAAACGAGTAAAACTAGTAAAACTAGTAAACCGAGTAAAACGAGTAAAACGAGTTAAACTAGTTAAGCGAGTAAAACGAGTAAAACGAGTAAAACGAGTAAAACGAGTAAAACGAGTAAAACGAGTAAAACGAGTAAAACGAGTAAAACGAGTAAAACGAGTAAAACGAGTAAAACGAGTGAAACGAGTAAAACGAGTGAAACGAGTGAAACGAGTAAAACGAGTAAAACGAGTAAAACGAGTAAAACGAGCAAAACTAGTAAAACGAGTAAAACGAGTAAAACGAGTAAAACGTGTAAAACGAGTAAAACGAGTAAAACGAGCAAAACTAGTAAAACTAGTAAAACGAGTAAATCGAGTAAACCGAGTAAAACGAGTAAAACTAGTAAAACGAGTATAACGAGTAAAACTAGTAAAACGAGTAAAACGAGTAAAAATAGTAAAAATAGTAAAACGAGTAAAACGAGTAAAACGAGTAAAACGAGTAAAACTAGTAAAACGAGTAAAACGAGTAAAACGAGCAAAACGAGTAAAAACGAGTAAAACGAGCAAAACGAGTAAAACGAGTAATACGAGTAAAACGAGTAAAACGAGTAAACGAGTAAAACGAGTAAAACGAGTAAAACGAGTAAAACGAGTAAAACGAGTAAAACGAGTAAAACGAGTAAAACGAGTAAAACGAGTAAAACGAGTAAAACGAGTAAAACGAGTAAAACGAGTAAAACGAGCAAAACTAGTAAAACTAGTAAAACGAGTAAATCGAGTAAACCGAGTAAAACGAGTAAAACTAGTAAAACGAGTATAACGAGTAAAACTAGTAAAACGAGTAAAAATAGTAAAACGAGTAAAACGAGTAAAACGAGTAAAACTAGTAAAACGAGTAAAACGAGTAAAACGAGCAAAACGAGTAAAACGAGTAAAACGAGCAAAACGAGTAAAACGAGTAAAACGAGTAAAACGAGTAAAACGAGTAAAACGAGTAAAACGAGTAAAACGAGTAAAACGAGTAAAACGAGTAAAACGAGTAAAACGAGTAAAACGAGTAAACGAGTAAAACGAGTAAAACGAGTAAAACGAGTAAAACGAGTAAAACGAGTAAAACGAGTAAAACGAGTAAAACGAGTAAAACGAGTAAAACGAGTAAAACGAGTAAAACGAGTAAAACGAGTAAAACGAGTAAAACGAGTAAAACGAGTGAAACGAGTAAAACGAGTGAAACGAGTAAAACGAGTGAAACGAGTAAAACGAGTGAAACGAGTGAAACGAGTGAAACGAGTGAAACGAGTAAAACGAGTAAAACGAGTAAAACGAGTAAAACGAGTAAAACGAGTAAAACGAGTAAAACGAGTAAAACGAGTAAAACGAGTAAAACGAGTAAAACGAGTAAAACGAGTAAAACGAGTAAAACGAGTAAAACGAGTAAAACGAGTAAAACGAGTAAAACGAGTAAAACGAGTAAAACGAGTAAAACGAATAAAACGAGTAAAACGAATAAAACGAGTAAAACGAGTAAAACGAGTAAAACGAGTAAAACGGGTAAAACGAGTAAAACGAGTAAAACGAGTAAAACGAGTAAAACGAGTAAAACGAGTTAAACGAGTAAAACGAGTTAAACGAGTAAAACGAGCAAAACTAGTAAAACGAGCAAAACTAGTAAAACGAGTAAAACGAGTAAAACGAGTAAAACGAGCAAAACTAGTAAAACGAGTAAAACGAGTAAAACGAGTAAAACGAGTAAAACGAGTAAAACGAGTAAACCGAGTAAAACTAGTTAAGCGAGTTAAACTAGTTAAGCGAGTAAAACGAGTAAAACGAGTAAAACGAGTAAAACGAGCAAAACTAGTAAAACGAGCAAAACTAGTAAAACGAGTAAAACGAGTAAAACGAGTAAAACGAGTAAAACGAGCAAAACGAGTAAAACGAGCAAAACGAGTAAAACGAGCAAAACGAGTAAAACGAGCAAAACGAGTAAAACGAGTAAAACGAGTAAAACGAGTAAAACAAGTAAAACGAGTAAAACGAGTAAAACGAGTAAATCGAGTAAAACGAGTAAAACGAGTAAAACGAGTAAAACGAGTAAAACGAGTAAAACGAGTAAAACGAGTAAAACGAGTAAAACGTGTAAAACGAGTAAAACGAGTAAAACGAGCAAAACTAGTAAAACTAGTAAAACGAGTAAATCGAGTAAACCGAGTAAAACGAGTAAAACTAGTAAAACGAGTAAAACGAGTGAAACTAGTAAAACGAGTAAATCGAGTAAACCGAGTAAAACGAGTAAAACGAGTAAAACTAGTAAAACGAGTAAAACGAGTGAAACTAGTAAAACGAGTAAAACGAGTAAAACGAGTAAAACGAGTAAAACGAGTAAAACGAGTAAAACGAGTAAAACGAGTAAAACGAGTAAAACGAGTAAAACGAGTAAAACGAGTAAAACGAGTAAAACGAGTAAAACGAGTAAAACGAGTAAAACGAGTAAAACGAGTAAAACGAGTAAAACGAGTAAAACGAGTAAAACGAGTAAAACGAGTAAAACGAGTAAAACGAGTAAAACGAGTAAAACGAGTGAAACGAGTGAAACGAGTAAAACGAGTAAAACGAGTAAAACGAGTAAAACGAGTAAAACGAGTAAAACGAGTAAAACGAGTAAAACGAGTAAAACGAGTAAAACGAATAAAACGAATAAAACGAATAAAACGAGTAAAACGAGTAAAACGAGTAAAACGAGTAAAAGGAGTAAAACGAGTAAAACGAGTAAAACGGGTAAAACGAGTAAAACGAGTAAAACGAGTAAAACGAGTAAAACGAGTAAAACGAGTAAAACGAGTAAAACGAGTAAAACGAGTAAAACGAGTAAAACGAGTAAAACGAGCAAAACTAGTAAAACGAGTAAAACGAGTAAAACGAGTAAAACGAGCAAAACTAGTAAAACGAGTAAAACGAGTAAAACGTGTAAAACGAGTAAAACGAGTAAAACGAGTAAAACGAGTAAAACGAGTAAACCGAGTAAAACGAGTAAAACGAGTTAAACTAGTTAAGCGAGTAAAACGAGTAAAACGAGTAAAACGAGTAAAACGAGTAAAACGAGTAAAACGAGTAAAACGAGTAAAACGAGTAAAACGGGTAAAACGAGTAAAACGAGTAAAACGAGTAAAACGAGTTAAACGAGTAAAACGAGTAAAACGAGTAAAACGAGCAAAACTAGTAAAACGAGTAAAACGAGTAAAACGAGTAAAACGAGTAAAACGAGCAAAACTAGTAAAACGAGTAAAACGAGTAAAACGAGTAAAACGTGTAAAACGAATAAAACGAGTAAAACGAGCAAAACTAGTAAAACTAGTAAAACGAGTAAATCGAGTAAACCGAGTAAAACGAGTAAAACTAGTAAAACGAGTATAACGAGTAAAACTAGTAAAACGAGTAAAAATAGTAAAACGAGTAAAACGAGTTAAACGAGTAAAACGAGTAAAACGAGTAAAACGAGCAAAACTAGTAAAACGAGTAAAACGAGTAAAACGAGTAAAACGAGTAAAACGAGCAAAACTAGTAAAACGAGTAAAACGTGTAAAACGAGTAAAACGAGTAAAACGAGTAAAACGAGTAAAACGAGCAAAACTAGTAAAACTAGTAAAACGAGTAAATCGAGTAAAACGAGTAAAACTAGTAAAACGAGTATAACGAGTAAAACGAGTAAAACGAGTAAAACGAGTAAAACAGGTAAAACTAGTAAAACGAGTAAAACGAGTAAAACGAGTAAAACGAGTAAAACGAATAAAACGAGTAAAACGAGTAAAACGAGTAAAACGAGTAAAACGAGTAAAACGAGTAAAACGAGTAAAACGAGTAAAACTAGTAAAACGAGTAAAACGAGTAAAACAAGTAAATCGAGTAAAACGAGTAAAACGAGTAAAACTAGTAAAACGAGCAAAACTAGTAAAACGAGTAAAACGAGCAAAACGAGTAAAACGAGCAAAACGAGTAAAACGAGTAAAACGAGTAAAACGAGTAAAACGAGTAAAACGAGTAAAACGAGTAAAACGAGTAAACGAG
>NW_027485281.1:0-44421 GCF_050908995.1 Andrena cerasifolii | reverse complement strand
CTAGTAAAACTAGTAAAACGAGTAAAACGAGTAAAACGAGTAAAACGAGTAAAACGAGTAAAACGAGTAAAACGAGTAAAACGAGTAAAACGAGTAAAACGAGTAAAACGAGTAAAACGAGTAAAACGAGTAAAACGAGCAAAACGAGTAAAACGAGTAAAACGAGTAAAACGAGTAAAACGAGTAAAACGAGCAAAACTAGTAAAACGAATAAAACGAGTAAGACGAGTAAAACGAGTAAAACGAGTAAAACGAGTAAAACGAGTAAAACGAGTAAAACGAGCAAAACGAGTAAAACGAGTAAAACGAGTAATACGAGTAATACGAGTAAAAACGAGTAAAACCTGTAAAACGAGTAAAACGAGTAAAACGAGTAAAACGAGTAAAACGAGTAAAACGAGCAAAACGAGCAAAACGAGCAAAACGAGTAAAACGAGTAAAACGAGTAAAACGAGCAAAACTAGTAAAACTAGTAAAACGAGTAAAACTAGTAAAACGAGTAAAACGAGTAAAACGAGTAAAACGAGTAAAACGAGTAAAACGAGTAATACGAGTAATACGAGTGAAACGAGTAATACGAGTAAAACGAGTAAAACGAGTAAAACGAGCAAAACGAGTAAAACGAGTAAAACGAGTAAAACGAGTAAAACGAGTAAAACGAGTAAAACGAGTAAAACGAGTAATCGAGTAAAACGAGTAAATCGAGTAAAACGAGTAAAACGAGTAAAACGAGTAAAACGAGTAATACGAGTAATACGAGTGAAACGAGTAATACGAGTAAAACGAGTAAAACGAGTAAAACGAGTAAAACGAGTAAAACGAGTAAAACGAGTAAAACGAGTAAAACGAGTAAAACGAGTAAAACGAGTAAAACGAGTAAATCGAGTAAAACGAGTAAAACGAGTAAAACGAGTAAAACGAGTAAAACGAGTAAAACGAGTAAAACGAGTAAAACGAGTAAAACTAGTAAAACGAGTAAAACGAGTAAAACGAGTAAAACTAGTAAAACTAGTAAAACCAGTAAAACGAGTAAAACGAGCAAAACGAGTAAAACGAGCAAAACTAGTAAAACTAGTAAAACTAGTAAAACTAGTAAAACGAGTAAAACGAGTAAAACGAGTAAAACGAGTAAAACGAGTAAAACGAGTAAAACGAGTAAAACGAGTAAAACGAGTAAAACGAGTAAAACGAGTAAAACGAGCAAAACGAGCAAAACGAGTAAAACGAGTAAAACGAGTAAAACGAGCAAAACTAGTAAAACGAATAAAACGAGTAAAACGAGTAAAACTAGTAAAACGAGTAAAACTAGTAAAACGTGTAAAACGAGTAAAACGAGCAAAACTAGTAAAACTAGTAAAACGAGTAAAACGAGTAAAACGAGTAAACGAGTAAAACGAGTAAAACGAGTAAAACGAGTAAAACGAGTAAAACGAGTAAAACGAGTAAAACGAGTAAAACGAGTAAAACGAGTAAAACGAGTAAAACGAGTAAAACGAGTAAAACGAGTAAAACGAGTAAAACGAGTAAAACGAGTAAAACGAGTAAAACGAGTAAAACGAGTAAAACGAGTAAGACGAGTAAAACGAGTAAGACGAGTAAAACGAGTAAAACGAGTAAAACGAGTAAAACGAGTAAAACGAGTAAAACGAGTAAAACGAGTAAAACGAGTAAAACGAGTAAAACGAGTAAAACGAGCAAAACGAGCAAAACGAGCAAAACGAGCAAAACGAGTAAAACGAGTAAAACGAGTAATACGAGTAATACGAGTAAAACGAGTAAAACCTGTAAAACGAGTAAAACGAGTAAAACGAGTAAAACGAGTAAAACGAGTAAAACGAGCAAAACGAGCAAAACGAGCAAAACGAGTAAAACAAGTAAAACGAGTAAAACGAGCAAAACTAGTAAAACTAGTAAAACGAGTAAAACTAGTAAAACGAGTAAAACGAGTAAAACGAGTAAAACGAGTAAAACGAGTAAAACGAGTAATACGAGTAATACGAGTGAAACGAGTAATACGAGTAAAACGAGTAAAACGAGTAAAACGAGTAAAACGAGTAAAACGAGTAAAACGAGTAAAACGAGTAAAACGAGTAAAACGAGTAAAACGAGTAAAACGAGTAAAACGAGTAAATCGAGTAAAACGAGTAAAACGAGTAAAACGAGTAAAACGAGTAAAACGAGTAAAACGAGTAAAACGAGTAAAACGAGTAAAACGAGTAAAACGAGTAAAACGAGTAAAACGAGTAAAACGAGTAAAACGAGTAAAACGAGTAAAACGAGTAAAACGAGTAAAACGAGTAAAACTAGTAAAACTAGTAAAACCAGTAAAACGAGTAAAACGAGCAAAACGAGTAAAACGAGCAAAACTAGTAAAACTAGTAAAACGAGTAAAACGAGTAAAACGAGTAAAACGAGTAAAACGAGTAAAACGAGTAAAACGAGTAAAACGAGTAAAACGAGTAAAACGAGTAAAACGAGTAAAACGAGTAAAACGAGTAAAACGAGGAAAACGAGTAAAACGAGTAAAACGAGTAAAACGAGTAAAACGAGTAAAACGAGTAAAACGAGTAAAACGAGTAAAACTAGTAAAACGAGTAAAACGAGTAAAACGAGTAAAACTAGTAAAACTAGTAAAACCAGTAAAACGAGTAAAACGAGCAAAACGAGTAAAACGAGCAAAACTAGTAAAACTAGTAAAACTAGTAAAACGAGTAAAACGAGTAAAACGAGTAAAACGAGTAAAACGAGTAAAACGAGTAAAACGAGTAAAACGAGTAAAACGAGTAAAACGAGTAAAACGAGTAAAACGAGTAAAACGAGTAAAACGAGTAAAACGAGTAAAAACGAGTAAAACGAGTAAAACGAGTAAAACGAGTAAAACGAGCAAAACGAGTAAAACGAGCAAAACGAGTAAAACGAGTAAAACGAGTAAAACGAGCAAAACTAGTAAAACGAATAAAACGAGTAAAACGAGTAAAACTAGTAAAACGAGTAAAACTAGTAAAACGTGTAAAACGAGTAAAACGAGCAAAACTAGTAAAACTAGTAAAACGAGTAAAACGAGTAAAACGAGTAAAACGAGTAAAAGGAGTAAAACGAGTAAAACGAGTAAAACGAGTAAAACGAGTAAAACGAGTAAACGAGTAAACGAGTAAAACGAGTAAAGACGAGTAAAACGAGTAAGACGAGTAAAACGAGTAAGACGAGTAAAACGAGTAAAACGAGTAAAACGAGTAAAACGAGTGAAACGAGTAAAACGAGTGAAACGAGTAAAACGAGTGAAACGAGTAAAACGAGTGAAACGAGTAAAACGAGTGAAACGAGTAAAACGAGTGAAACGAGTAAAACGAGTGAAACGAGTAAAACGAGTGAAACGAGTAAAACGAGTAAAACGAGTAAAACGAGTAAAGCGAGTAAAGCGAGTAAAACGAGTAAAACGAGTAAAACGAGTAAAACGAGTAAATCGAGTAAAACGAGTAAAACGAGTAAAACGAGTAAAACGAGTAAAACGAGTAAAACGAGTAAAACGAGTAATACGAGTAAAACGAGGAAAACGAGGAAAACGAGGAAAACGAGGAAAACGAGGAAAACGAGGAAAACGAGTAAAACGAGTAAAACGAGTAAAACGAGTAAAACGAGTAAAACGAGTAAAACGAGTAAAACGAGTAAAACGAGTAATACGAGTAATACGAGTGAAACGAGTAATACGAGTAAAACGAGTAAAACGAGTAAAACGAGTAAAACGAGTAAAACGAGTAAAACGAGTAAAACGAGTAAAACGAGTAAAACGAGTAAAACGAGTAAAACGAGTAAATCGAGTAAAACCTGTAAAACGAGTAAAACGAGTAAAACGAGTAAAACGAGTAAAACGAGTAAAACGAGTAAAACGAGTAAAACGAGCAAAACGAGCAAAACGAGTAAAACGAGTAAAACGAGTAAAACGAGTAAAACGAGCAAAACTAGTAAAACTAGTAAAACGAGTAAAACTAGTAAAACGAGTAAAACGAGTAAAACGAGTAAAACGAGTAATACGAGTAATACGAGTGAAACGAGTAATACGAGTAATACGAGTAAAACGAGTAAAACGAGTAAAACGAGTAAAACGAGTAAAACGAGTAAAACGAGTAAAACGAGTAAAACGAGTAAAACGAGTAAAACGAGTAAAACGAGTAAATCGAGTAAAACGAGTAAAACGAGTAAAACGAGTAATACGAGTAATACGAGTAATACGAGTGAAACGAGTAATACGAGTAAAACGAGTAAAACGAGTAAAACGAGTAAAACGAGTAAAACGAGTAAAACGAGTAAAACGAGTAAAACGAGTAAAACGAGTAAAACGAGTAAATCGAGTAAAACGAGTAAAACGAGTAAAACGAGTAAAACGAGTAATACGAGTAATACGAGTGAAACGAGTAATACGAGTAAAACGAGTAAAACGAGTAAAACGAGTAAAACGAGTAAAACGAGTAAAACGAGTAAAACGAGTAAAACGAGTAAAACGAGTAAAACGAGTAAATCGAGTAAAACGAGTAAAACGAGTAAAACGAGTAAAACGAGTAAAACGAGTAAAACGAGTAAAACGAGTAAAACTAGTAAAACGATAAAACGAGTAGAACGAGTAAAACGAGTAAAACGAGTAGAACGAGTAAAACGAGTAGAACGAGTAAAACGAGTAGAACGAGTAAAACGAGTAAAACGAGTAAAACGAGTAAAACGAGTAAAACGAGTAAAACGAGTAAAACGAGTAAAACGAGTAAAACTAGTAAAACGAGCAAAACGAGCAAAACGAGTAAAACGAGTAAAACGAGTAAAACGAGTAAAACGAGTAAAACGAGTAAAACGAGTAGAACGAGTAAAACGAGTAGAACGAGTAAAACGAGTAGAACGAGTAAAACGAGTAGAACGAGTAAAACGAGTAGAACGAGTAAAACGAGTAGAACGAGTAAAACGAGTAGAACGAGTAAAACGAGTAGAACGAGTAAAACGAGTAGAACGAGTAAAACGAGTAGAACGAGTAAAACGAGTAGAACGAGTAGAACGAGTGAAACGAGTAGAACGAGTAAAACGAGTAAAACGAGTAAAACGAGTAAAACGAGTAGAACGAGTAGAACGAGTAGAACGAGTAAAACGAGTAAAACGAGTAATACGAGTAATACGAGTAAAGCGAGTAAAACGAGTAAAACGAGTAAAGCGAGTAAAACGAGTAAAACGAGTAAAACGAGTAAAACGAGTAAAACGAGTAAAACGAGTAATACGAGTAAAACGAGTAAAACGAGTAATACGAGTAAAACGAGTAAAACGAGTAAAACGAGTAAATCGAGTAAAACGAGTAAAACGAGTAAAACGAGTAAAACGAGTAAAACGAGTAAAACGAGTAAAACGAGTAAAACGAGTAAAACGAGTAAAACGAGTAGAACGAGTAAAACGAGTAGAACGAGTAAAACGAGTAAAACGAGTAAAACGAGTAAAACGAGTAGAACGAGTAGAACGAGTAGAACGAGTAAAACGAGTAAAACGAGTAAAACGAGTAAAACGAGTAATACGAGTAATACGAGTAAAGCGAGTAAAACGAGTAAAACGAGTAAAACGAGTAAAACGAGTAAAACGAGTAATACGAGTAAAACGAGTAAAACGAGTAATACGAGTAAAACGAGTAAAACGAGTAAAACGAGTAAATCGAGTAAAACGAGTAAAACGAGTAAAACGAGTAAAACGAGTAAAACGAGTAAAACGAGTAAAACGAGTAGAACGAGTAAAACGAGTAGAACGAGTAAAACGAGTAGAACGAGTAAAACGAGTAGAACGAGTAAAACGAGTAAAACGAGTAAAACTAGTAAAACCAGTAAAACGAGTAAAACGAGCAAAACGAGTAAAACGAGCAAAACTAGTAAAACTAGTAAAACGAGTAAAACGAGTAAAACGAGTAAAACGAGTAAAACGAGTAAAACGAGTAAAACGAGTAAAACGAGTAAAACGAGTAAAACGAGTAAAACGAGGAAAACGAGTAAAACGAGTAAAACGAGTAAAACGAGTAAAACGAGTAAAACGAGTAAAACGAGTAAAACGAGTAAAACTAGTAAAACGAGTAAAACGAGTAAAACGAGTAAAACTAGTAAAACTAGTAAAACCAGTAAAACGAGTAAAACGAGCAAAACGAGTAAAACGAGCAAAACTAGTAAAACTAGTAAAACTAGTAAAACGAGTAAAACGAGTAAAACGAGTAAAACGAGTAAAACGAGTAAAACGAGTAAAACGAGTAAAACGAGTAAAACGAGTAAAACGAGTAAAACGAGTAAAACGAGTAAAACGAGTAAAACGAGCAAAACGAGTAAAACGAGCAAAACGAGTAAAACGAGTAAAACGAGTAAAACGAGCAAAACTAGTAAAACGAATAAAACGAGTAAAACGAGTAAAACTAGTAAAACGAGTAAAACTAGTAAAACGTGTAAAACGAGTAAAACGAGCAAAACTAGTAAAACTAGTAAAACGAGTAAAACGAGTAAAACGAGTAAAACGAGTAAAACGAGTAAAACGAGTAAAACGAGTAAAACGAGTAAAACGAGTAAAACGAGTAAAACGAGTAAAACGAGTAAAACGAGTAAAACGAGTAAGACGAGTAAAACGAGTAAGACGAGTAAAACGAGTAAAACGAGTAAAACGAGTAAAACGAGTAAAACGAGTAAAACGAGTAAAACGAGTAAAACGAGTGAAACGAGTAAAACGAGTGAAACGAGTAAAACGAGTGAAACGAGTAAAACGAGTGAAACGAGTAAACGAGTGAAACGAGTAAAACGAGTGAAACGAGTAAAACGAGTGAAACGAGTAAAACGAGTGAAACGAGTAAAACGAGTAAAACGAGTAAAACGAGTAAAGCGAGTAAAGCGAGTAAAACGAGTAAAACGAGTAAAACGAGTAAAACGAGTAAATCGAGTAAAACGAGTAAAACGAGTAAAACGAGTAAAACGAGTAAAACGAGTAAAACGAGTAAAACGAGTAAAACGAGTAATACGAGTAAAACGAGGAAAACGAGGAAAACGAGGAAAACGAGGAAAACGAGTAAAACGAGTAAAACGAGTAAAACGAGTAAAACGAGTAAAACGAGTAAAGCGAGTAAAACGAGTAAAACGAGTGAAACGAGTAAAACGAGTGAAACGAGTAAAACGAGTGAAACGAGTAAAACGAGTGAAACGAGTAAAACGAGTAAAACGAGTAAAACGAGTAAAACGAGTAAAACGAGTAAAACGAGTAAAACGAGTAAAACGAGTAAAACGAGTAAAACGAGTAAAACGAGTAAAACGAGTAAAACGAGTAAACGAGTAAAACGAGTGAAACGAGTAAAACGAGTAAAACGAGTAAAACGAGTAAAACGAGTAAAACGAGTAAAACGAGTAAAACGAGTAAAACGAGTAAAACGAGTAAAACGAGTAAAACGAGTAAAACGAGTAAAACGAGTAAATCGAGTAAAACGAGTAAAACGAGTAAAACGAGTAAAACGAGTAAATCGAGTAAAACGAGTAAAACGAGTAAAACGAGTAAAACGAGTAAAACTAGTAAAACGAGTAAAACGAGTAAAACGAGTAAAACTAGTAAAACTAGTAAAACCAGTAAAACGAGTAAAACGAGCAAAACGAGTAAAACGAGCAAAACTAGTAAAACTAGTAAAACGAGTAAAACGAGTAAAACGAGTAAAACGAGTGAAACGAGTGAAACGAGTAAAACGAGTAAAACGAGTAAAACGAGTAAAACGAGTAAAACGAGTAAAACGAGTAAAACGAGTAAAACGAGTAAAACGAGTAAAACGAGTAAAACGAGTAAAACGAGCAAAACGAGCAAAACGAGCAAAACGAGCAAAACGAGTAAAACGAGTAAAACGAGTAATACGAGTAATACGAGTAAAACGAGTAAAACCTGTAAAACGAGTAAAACGAGTAAAACGAGTAAAACGAGTAAAACGAGTAAAACGAGCAAAACGAGCAAAACGAGCAAAACGAGTAAAACGAGTAAAACGAGTAAAACGAGCAAAACTAGTAAAACTAGTAAAACGAGTAAAACTAGTAAAACGAGTAAAACGAGTAAAACGAGTAAAACGAGTAAAACGAGTAAAACGAGTAATACGAGTAATACGAGTGAAACGAGTAATACGAGTAAAACGAGTAAAACGAGTAAAACGAGTAAAACGAGTAAAACGAGTAAAACGAGTAAAACGAGTAAAACGAGTAAAACGAGTAAAACGAGTAAAACGAGTAAAACGAGTAAATCGAGTAAAACGAGTAAAACGAGTAAATCGAGTAAAACGAGTAAAACGAGTAAAACGAGTAAAACGAGTAAAACGAGTAAAACGAGTAAAACGAGTAAAACGAGTAAAACGAGTAAAACGAGTAAAACGAGTAAAACGAGTAAAACGAGTAAAACGAGTAAAACGAGTAAAACGAGTAAAACGAGTAAAACGAGTAAAACGAGTAAAACTAGTAAAACTAGTAAAACCAGTAAAACGAGTAAAACGAGCAAAACGAGCAAAACGAGCAAAACTAGTAAAACTAGTAAAACGAGTAAAACTAGTAAAACGAGTAAAACGAGTAAAACGAGTAAAACGAGTAAAACGAGTAAAACGAGTAAAACGAGTAAAACGAGTAAAACGAGGAAAACGAGTAAAACGAGTAAAACGAGTAAAACGAGTAAAACGAGTAAAACGAGTAAAACGAGTAAAACGAGTAAAACTAGTAAAACGAGTAAAACGAGTAAAACGAGTAAAACTAGTAAAACTAGTAAAACCAGTAAAACGAGTAAAACGAGCAAAACGAGCAAAACGAGCAAAACTAGTAAAACTAGTAAAACTAGTAAAACGAGTAAAACGAGTAAAACGAGTAAAACGAGTAAAACGAGTAAAACGAGTAAAACGAGTAAAACGAGTAAAACGAGTAAAACGTGTAAAACGAGTAAAACGAGTAAAACGAGTAAAACGAGTAAAACGAGTAAAACGAGTAAAACGAGTAAAACGATCAAAACTAGTAAAACTAGTAAAACGAGTAAAACGAGTAAAACGAGTAAAACGAGTAAAACGAGTAAAACGAGTAAAACGAGTAAAACGAGTAAAACGAGTAAAACGAGTAAAACGAGTAAAACGAGTAAAACGAGTAAAACGAGTAAAACGAGTAAAACGAGCAAAACGAGCAAAACGAGTAAAACGAGTAAATCGAGTAAAACGAGTAAAACGAGTAAAACGAGTAAAACGAGTAAAACTAGTAAAACGAGTAAAACGAGTAAAACGAGTAAAACTAGTAAAACTTGTAAAACCAGTAAAACGAGTAAAACGAGCAAAACGAGTAAAACGAGCAAAACTAGTAAAACTAGTAAAACGAGTAAAACGAGTAAAACGAGTAAAACGAGTGAAACGAGTAAAACGAGTAAAACGAGTAAAACGAGTAAAACGAGTAAAACGAGTAAAACGAGTAAAACGAGTAAAACGAGTAAAACGAGTAAAACGAGTAAAACGAGTAAAACGAGTAAAACGAGCAAAACGAGCAAAACGAGCAAAACGAGCAAAACGAGTAAAACGAGTAAAACGAGTAATACGAGTAATACGAGTAAAACGAGTAAAACCTGTAAAACCTGTAAAACGAGTAAAACGAGTAAAACGAGTAAAACGAGTAAAACGAGCAAAACGAGCAAAACGAGTAAAACGAGTAAAACGAGTAAAACGAGCAAAACTAGTAAAACTAGTAAAACGAGTAAAACTAGTAAAACGAGTAAAACGAGTAAAACGAGTAAAACGAGTAAAACGAGTAAAACGAGTAAAACGAGTAATACGAGTAATACGAGTGAAACGAGTAATACGAGTAAAACGAGTAAAACGAGTAAAACGAGTAAAACGAGTAAAACGAGTAAAACGAGTAAAACGAGTAAAACGAGTAAAACGAGTAAAACGAGTAAATCGAGTAAAACGAGTAAAACGAGTAAAACGAGTAAAACGAGTAAATCGAGTAAAACGAGTAAAACGAGTAAAACGAGTAAAACGAGTAAAACGAGTAAAACGAGTAAAACGAGTAAAACGAGTAAAACGAGTAAAACGAGTAAAACGAGTAAAACGAGTAAAACGAGTAAAACGAGTAAAACGAGTAAAACGAGTAAAACGAGTAAAACGAGTAAAACGAGTAAAACGAGTAAAACGAGTAAAACGAGTAAAACTAGTAAAACGAGTAAAACGAGTAAAACGAGTAAAACTAGTAAAACTAGTAAAACCAGTAAAACGAGTAAAACGAGCAAAACGAGTAAAACGAGCAAAACTAGTAAAACTAGTAAAACTAGTAAAACTAGTAAAACGAGTAAAACGAGTAAAACGAGTAAAACGAGTAAAACGAGTAAAACGAGTAAAACGAGCAAAACTAGTAAAACTAGTAAAACGAGTAAAACGAGTAAAACGAGTAAAACGAGTAAAACGAGTAAAACGAGTAAAACGAGTAAAACGAGTAAAACGAGTAAAACGAGGAAAACGAGTAAAACGAGTAAAACGAGTAAAACGAGTAAAACGAGTAAAACGAGTAAAACGAGTAAAACTAGTAAAACGAGTAAAACGAGTAAAACGAGTAAAACTAGTAAAACCAGTAAAACGAGTAAAACGAGCAAAACGAGTAAAACGAGCAAAACTAGTAAAACTAGTAAAACTAGTAAAACGAGTAAAACGAGTAAAACGAGTAAAACGAGTAAAACGGGTAAAACGAGTAAAACGAGTAAAACGAGTAAAACGAGTAAAACGAGTAAAACGAGTAAAACGAGTAAAACGAGTAAAACGAGTAAAACGATCAAAACTAGTAAAACTAGTAAAACGAGTAAAACGAGTAAAACGAGTAAAACGAGTAAAACGAGTAAAACGAGTAAAACGAGTAAAACGAGTAAAACGAGTAAAACGAGTAAAACGAGCAAAACGAGTAAAACGAGTAAAACGAGCAAAACGAGCAAAACTAGTAAAACGAGTAAAACGAGTAAAACGAGGAAAACGAGGAAAACTAGTAAAACGAGTAAAACGAGGAAAACGAGGAAAACTAGTAAAACGAGTAAAACGAGTAAAACGAGTAAAACGAGTAAAACGGGCAAAACGAGTAAAACGGGTAAAACGAGTAAAACGGGTAAAACGAGTAAAACGAGTAAAACGAGTAAAACGAGTAAAACTAGTAAAACTAGTAAAACGAGTAAAACGAGTAAAACTAGTAAAACGAGTAAATCGAGTAAAACGAGTAAAACGAGTAAAACGAGTAAAACGAGCAAAACTAGTAAAACGAGTAAAACGAGTAAAACGAGTAAAACGGGCAAAACGAGTAAAACGGGTAAAACGAGTAAAACGGGTAAAACGAGTAAAACGGGTAAAACGAGTAAAACGGGTAAAACGAGTAAAACGAGTAAAACGAGTAAAACGAGTAAAACGAGTAAAACGAGTAAAACGAGTAAAACGAGTAAAACGAGTAAAACGAGTAAAACGAGTAAAACGAGTAAAACGAGTAAAACGAGTAAAACGAGTAAAACGAGTAAAACGAGTAAAACGAGTAAAACGAGTAAAACGAGTAAAACTAGTAAAACTAGTAAAACGAGTAAAACGAGTAAAACTAGTAAAACTAGTAAAACCAGTAAAACGTGTAAAACGAGCAAAACGAGCGAAACTAGTAAAACGAGTAAAACGAGTAAAACGAGTAAAACGAGTAAAACGAGTAAAACGAGTAATACGAGTAAAACGAGTAATACGAGTAAAACGAGTAAAACGAGTAAAACGAGTAAAACGAGTAAAACGAGTAAAACGAGTAAAACGAGTAAAACGAGTAAAACGAGTAAAACGAGTCAAACGAGTAAAACGAGTAAAACGAGTAAAACGAGTAAAACGAGTAAAACGAGTAAAACGAGTAAAACGAGTAAAACGAGTAAAACGAGTAAAACGAGTAAAACGAGTAAAACGAGTAAAACGAGTAAAACGAGTAAAACGAGTAAAACGAGTAAAACGAGTAAAACGAGTAAAACGAGTAAAACGAGTAAAACGAGCAAAACGAGCAAAACTAGTAAAACGAGTAAAACGAGTAAAACGAGTAAAACGAGTAAAACGGGCAAAACGAGTAAAACGGGTAAAACGAGTAAAACGAGTAAAACGAGTAAAACGAGTAAAACGAGTGAAACGAGTAAAACGAGTGAAACGAGTAAAACGAGTAAAACGAGTAAAACGAGTAAAACGAGTAAAACGAGTAAAACGAGTAAAACGAGTAAAACGAGTAAAACGAGTAAAACGAGTAAAACGAGTAAAACGAGTAAATCGAGTAAAACGAGTAAAACGAGTAAAACGAGTAAAACGAGTAAAACGAGTAAAACGAGTAAAACGAGTAAAACGAGTGAAACGAGTAAAACGAGTGAAACGAGTGAAACGAGTAAAACGAGTAAAACGAGTAAAACGAGTAAAACGAGTAAAACGAGTAAAACTAGTTAAACGAGTAAAACGAGTAAAACGAGTAAAACGAGTAAAACGAGTAAAACGAGTAAATCGAGTAAAACGAGTAAAACGAGTAAAACGAGTAAAACGAGTAAAACGAGTAAAACGAGTAAAACGAGTAAAACGAGTAAAACGAGTAAAACGAGTAAAACGAGTAAAACGAGTAAAACGAGTAAAACGAGTAAAACGAGTAAAACGAGTAAAACGAGTAAAACGAGTAAAACGAGTAAAACGAGTAAAACGAGTAAAACGAGCAAAACTAGTAAAACGAGTAAAACGAGTAAAACGAGTAAAACGGGCAAAACGAGCAAAACGAGTAAAACGGGTAAAACGGGTAAAACGAGTAAAACGGGTAAAACGAGTAAAACGGGTAAAACGAGTAGAACGAGTAAAACGAGTAAAACGAGTAAAACGAGTAAAACGAGTAAAACGAGTAAAACGAGTAAAACGAGTAAAACGAGTAAAACGAGTAAAACGAGTAAAACGAGTAAAACGAGTAAAACGAGTAAAACGAGTAAAACGAGTAAAACGAGTAAAACGAGTAAAACGAGTAAAACGAGTAAAACGAGTAAAACGAGTAAAACGAGTAAAACGAGCAAAACGAGCAAAACGAGCAAAACGAGCAAAACTAGTAAAACTAGTAAAACGAGTAAAACTAGTAAAACGAGTAAATCGAGTAAAACGAGTAAAACGAGTAAAACGAGTAAAACGAGCAAAACTAGTAAAACGAGTAAAACGAGTAAAACGAGTAAAACGGGCAAAACGAGTAAAACGGGTAAAACGAGTAAAACGGGTAAAACGAGTAAAACGGGTAAAACGAGTAAAACGGGTAAAACGAGTAAAACGAGTAAAACGAGTAAAACGAGTAAAACGAGTAAAACGAGTAAAACGAGTAAAACGAGTAAAACGAGTAAAACGAGTAAAACGAGTAAAACGAGTAAAACGAGTAAAACGAGTAAAACGAGTAAAACGAGTAAAACGAGTAAAACGAGTAAAACGAGTAAAACGAGTAAAACGAGTAAAACGAGTAAAACGAGTAAACGAGTAAAACGAGTAAAACGAGTAAAACGAGTAAAACGAGTAAAAGGAGTAAAACGTGTAAAACGAGTAAAACGAGTAAAACGAGTAAAACTAGTTAAACGAGTAAAACGAGTAAAACGAGTAAAACGAGTAAAACGAGTAAAACGAGTAAAACGAGTAAAACGAGTAAAACGAGTAAAACGAGTAAACGAGTAAAACGAGTAAAACGAGTAAAACGAGTAAAACGAGTAAAGCGAGTAAAACGAGTAAAACGAGTAAAACGAGTAAAACGAGTAAAACGAGTAAAACGAGTAAAACGAGTAAAACGAGTAAAACGAGTAAAACGAGTAAAACGAGTAAAACGAGTAAAACGAGTAAAACGAGTAAAACGAGTAAAACGAGTAAAACGAGTAAAACGAGTAAAAACGAGTAAAACGAGTAAAACGAGTAAAACGAGTAAAACGAGTAAAACGAGTAAAACGAGTAAAACGAGTAAAACGAGTAAAACGAGTAAAACGAGTAAAACGAGTAAAACGAGTAAAACGAGTAAAACGAGTAAAACGAGTAAAACGAGTAAAACGAGTAAAACGAGTAAAACGAGTAAAAGGAGTAAAACGTGTAAAACGAGTAAAACGAGTAAAACGAGTAAAACGAGTAAAACGAGTAAAACTAGTTAAACGAGTAAAACGAGTAAAACGAGTAAAACGAGTAAAACGAGTAAAACGAGTAAAACGAGTAAAACGAGTAAAACGAGTAAAACGAGTAAAACGAGTAAAACGAGTAAAACGAGTAAAACGAGTAAAACGAGTAAAACGAGTAAAGCGAGTAAAACGAGTAAAACGAGTAAAACGAGTAAAACGAGTAAAACGACTAAAACGAGTAAAACGAGTAAAACGAGTAAAACGAGTAAAACGAGTAAAACGAGTGTCACGTCCCGGGTGAAGGTCTTTTTTAGGGGAATGACATAGTTGGGGTAGATCGGGAGGAAGCCTTGGCACGAAAACCAGTTTCGCGACACAAGGCTAGTTGGGGGAGTTTAGGCACGAAAACCAGCTTCGCGGCACTAAGCAGGATAGGACTTTGGCACGAAAACTAGTTTCGCGGCACAAAGTGAGGCAGGAGTTAGGCACGAAAACAAGTTTCGCGGCACTAGGAACGATGGGAGTTAGGCACGAAAACAGGTTTCGCGGCACTAGGAACGATGGGAGTTAGGCACGAAAACAGGTTTCGCGGCACTAGGCACGATGGGAGTTAGGCACGAAAACAAGTTTCGCGGCGCAAGCAACCAGGGAAGGTAAAGCAGTAATCAAGCACCAGAGTGACACCCGTTAGACACAAGCATGGGTATTTAAAGTCCTGATAATTGGATTTACCGTTGCATTAATATAAGAAACTTCGCGTTATATTTCTTTATAATAGAGGTAACGGTATGGTCGTACAAGGCCTATACGAAAGTAAGCCTTGTAAACACTGTAAGAAATCCCGGAGTTCGCGAACCGAGATCAGCTGTTGCAGTGGCTTGTTATGATTCGGTAATTCCGTAACCGAAGGATCACTACAATAATTCGAAGCGTTATTTAGAATAAGAACGTTTATTCAGTTCAAAGCATATGTGGTAATATTATAATAATGCGTGGGACGTTGAGCATTAGCACAAAACATTTATATAAATGGTAAACAATAGCAATATATAGATGAACATGAAATATGCGAGTATTAGCAATAGACAAGAATATGAAAAGCAATAAGCGTTAGGAATGTTAAGATGATATAAACGATAAGCAATAATAAGAAAAGCATAAGCAAGAAAGTGTAATATAAATGGCGATGATATGCAGTGTTATAATAAGTAATATTAATTGCTCACAGTTGTTGTCGAAAGTGAATCTCTCGTCGAGAGTAGTTGCACTGAATTTACTGCACGTTAGTTAAATTGTTACTTTCTTTGAACTGTCTCTATGGAAGAGCTTTCCGTAGAAGAAGAGTGCTACGGCCTCTGGGGCCCTTGTATTTATACAGTGTTTAGGTATGAGGGGTGTGCGCGGTATGCACCGTGACTCATGCACGAAATATGCGTCGCAATAAGACTTCCGGGTTTTTTATAAAGGGCATTCGAAAAGGACTTCGCAATATTATTTCCGGGGTTTTTATGAGGGGCGCTCGAGAAGGGGGACTCAAACTAGTTACATGTGGTTTGCGTGTTTTGATTGGAACGGGGTAAGAGTGGCTTTGACTCGGTGGGTCGTAGGGAGGTCGTGAGACGTAGTCTCGATGTAAGAGGGTTTTTGGGACGAGGGACTTGTTTAGACCTTGAAGGTGAGGGAGGAGATCGTGCCTCGTAGGGCGTAGAGGGAAGGGGATTTCGTAGTAGATCATCTTGAGATAGGGACCGCTAAGGTATATCGTCAAGGTGGTCGGTAGTTGGGAAAAAGGGGTAAGATTTGAATTCGAGGGATTTTGGCGAAGATTTGGAGTAATTTGTGGGGAAGACTCTAATTACGACTGCGCGAAAAATAGTGGGACGTCACACCTCCCCCCTTATATGAAGAAATGCCTGCATTTCTTAACATTAAGGAGCGGGATGGACTTAGCTGTTCGTCATCACGCGAAAAACAAATATATAATGATGGTGCCCCGAAAAAATGAAAATAATAAAAAATTTGATTTTTAATAATGAAATTATTACTAAAGGGAAATATATACAAGGGATTTATTTACAAGGAAGAGGGGGTGGAAGGAAGGTTTGTTAGGACGGGAACTATTTACAGGATAGGTGGGGAGGGGACTTAATAGGGGGTGCACTCATCCAGGAGGAAGGTGAGGTCCTGACCGCTCTGATATAGGTCATCGAACCATCTCAAAAACTCGGGTGTCAGCCCCTCGTGGTCTGGGACCCTGGTGGCTGACCTCGTGTCCAGGATTTCCACCACTCCTGGCCAAGGTGGAATGACGGAAGGAACGGGGAAGTCGGGACCTAGGGATGGTGTTAGGATCTGGTAGGGTGCTGGAGGGGCGAGTCCCCGTTCCGTCGCCGCGTACGCGGGAGGGTTATACGGGGGCGGGGGTGTTGCGGCCTCCTGCATCTTCTCCCAATCCGTCGGCGTTGGCGGGGGCGAGTCATCGATGGTGATTACCTCTATGGCCTCCCTGATGACGACGGAGGATGTTATCCTGGGGAGGAGGGGCGAAACGCTCCTTCCTTCCTTTATGGCCTGCCGGCGCCGCCATCGGAGTTGGGCCAGTTTATGGCCCTTTCCTCCACCCTTATGCGGCCTTCTGGGGGAAGGCCCATCTCCTCTAGAGGCGGGCATGGCTGATATTTTTGCTACTTTTAGAAATGGGTTTAAATTGATTAATCACATGTATATAGGTTTGGTGTTATTACGCTCAACCGGGGACTCTCGCGCATTCGACCAAGGCGCGCTTTATTCGCATGTATTATCCTGGTCCTGCCTTTCCAGGAAATTTTTAAATTTTGTGAAGGGATTACCTCCAGTATTGTGTGCGGACCAGAGTACTGGTCACCAAATTTTCCTTTTCGCGGTTCTATTAGAACGAAAACTGAGTCGCCCGGTTTGAAGGTCTTTTCGTTAATATGTTTGTCGTAATATCTTTTGTACCGAATTTTAGATTGATTGAGCTTTTCCGCTGCGGCGGTTTGTAATTCTTGCACCCTCGTTCTTAGTTTCGAGAAGTAATGGTTATATGTTTCGTTGTCAAAATCTTCGGGTACCGGACTTCGGCTGGGCACCCGGGCTACTTTCCCGAATACTAACTCGTGCGGAGTGTAACCAGTGCCCTCGTGGACACTAGTGTTATAAGAGAACGCGGCCAAATCGGTCCATTCGTCCCAGTCGCTGTATCTACCGATAAACATTTTCAGATATTCGGTCAAAACGTGGTGCGATCGCTCTAAAGAGCCGTTAGTCTGCGGGTGAAAGGCTGTGGTTCGAAATTGTTGGATTTTAAATTTCCGTGCTACCGCTTTCATGAAGTTACTAGTGAAATTTGTTCCTTGATCGGTGAGGATGGCTCTGGGAGCTCCGAATTGACAGATGAATTTTTTGATGAATGTATCTGCAATTTTTATTGACGTGGATTGTTTGAGGGGCTCACATACAAAGTATTTGGTCAGTAAATCCTGGATGGTTAGTATGTAGGTGTTGCCTGCTCTTGTGGTAGGCAGAGGCCCTACTATATCCAGCGCAACCTTATCGAAAGCGCGTCCAGGCGTATCAGTAAGAATCATCGGTTGTCTGGTTTTAACACGGACGAGTTTCTTCCGTTGGCAGTCCGCGCAGTTCCGAACGTAGCTTTCTACGGCTTTCTTCATACCTTTCCAAAAGTAGTGGGAGCGGATGCGGTTATATGTTTTAGTTACTCCCTTATGTCCGGCTATCGCGGATGCGTGATTTTCCGTAATTATGTTTTGTCGTTCCGATTCTACGGGGATTTGAACTAGTTGTAAACAAATGGTAACGCTAGTGTCCTCGTCATTGACGGCTTCGAGGACACCCATAATAATATCTTGCCAGTTTAGCTGGTCGATATTTGTCGTTTTAGCTATGCTAAATGAATGTATTATCAGTTCACGTACTACGTTTTTGAGAGAGGCAAGGGCGTCATCCCATGTCGTCGCGGTTAAGGGCGTATCTTTAGTTTCCTTAATAACCAGTCCGATAAGGATTTGTCCCTTATTGTATTTCACGTGGGCTTTGCCCAGTGTGAGGTCGCTTGGTGCCGTTAGAGTTCCCATTGCTTCCAAATGTTTAGCTCCGTCGTCGCACGGCTTTCCATCCGCGCTTAGAAAGAAGACGAGTGTATCTTTTCGTAGGGATAGCGGGTCGCGGCTGATTGACGGCGTCACCCTGATGTCTCGATCGGGGTCTGCCTCGTATGCTGCTTCGTGAAGATCGTCCAGCTCGATTATTGAGGAATCCGAGTCTAAACTCGATTCGTTTGACCCCATTGATACTGCCTCGGAGTCTGGATCATCCGGTTCCTGTGGTGTGAATGGTCGCGGAGGCGACATGATTGAATGGGGAGTACTCAACCGCTCACTTTCTTCTTCTTGGTTCTCCTCCTCTACACTACTCATCGTTTCTTGTAGGGTATTCGGAGAGGAATCTGGTGGTTTCGTCGTGGGTGTTTCCTTTTGGCGCACTTTTCGGTACGGCTGTGTTCTTCGGGGTATCGTTCCCCAATGGGTGCTGGCCGTAGGTGTTGCTGCGGAGGTTGGTGCGTTGACGGTCCGAGGCCTCTTGGGGCTACTTGGTGTACCTGATAGGTCCTCCCAATCGTCGTCTGCTTCTTCTCGCGGTCTTACAGGACAAGCTGCTACTGTAGGAGGGTTACGGGATAGGGCGTCAGCAAGTTTGTTGCTTTTTCCTGGCTGATAGCGAATTTCATATTTATATTCCGCTAGTTTTAGGCGCCATCTAACGAGGCGTGACGTCGGGTCCTTCACCTTATGTAACCAAATCAAGGGTTGATGGTCGGTATATAAAATAAATTTCCTTCCATAAAGGTAAGGTCGGAAGTATCTGACGCAGTATACTATAGCTAAGAGTTCCTTTTCTATAGTCGAGTAATTTATTTCGGCCTTGTTCAGGAGTCGGGAAGCGTAAGCAATCGGTAGCTCTTTATCTGTGACAGCTTGACTCAATATTCCTCCTATAGCATATTCGGAGGCGTCTGTAGTAACGTGAAATTCCAGTTCAAAATTTGGATATTGCAGGATAGGTTCGTTCTGCAATGCTGATCTTAGATGATCGAAGGCGCTTTGCTGGGACGGTCCCCAGGCGAATGCTGTGTCCTTCTTCAGTAACGAGGTTAATGGGCGAGCCGTTTTAGAAAACTCTGGGATAAACCTTCTGTAATATCCGGTCAGTCCAAGGAATTCTTTGATTCCCTTTGGTGTGCGAGGTGCAGGGTAGTTCCGGACTGCTTGGACTTTTTGTTGGTCCGGTTTCACACCCTCCTCGGTGATTATGTGTCCCAAATATGCGACTTCTCTGTGCAGGAACTTACATTTGGAAGGTTGGAGTTTAAGGTTTGCCTCTCGTAAGCGATGGGCGAGTTTTTTAAATTTAATTAAGTGTTCCGTGAGGGAACTTGCGTAGAGGACGATATCGTCCAAATAAACGAACATTTCTGTGCCCTGGAGCCCCGTAAGGGTGTGGTCCATCAGACGTTGGAAAGTCGCCGGTGCATTACAAAGCCCAAATGGCATTCTTACAAACTCGTAGTGTCCATGAGGTGTAGAGAATGCTGTTTTTGGTGCGTCTTCCGGCTTCATAGGTATTTGGTGGAATCCCGAAGCGAGGTCAAACACGGAGAAGTACTTGGCTCCTCCTAATTGATCCAATATCTCATTGATATTTGGAAGCGGGTATGCGTCGGGAACGGTCTTTTTGTTGAGTTCCCTAAAATCTATTACCATTCGCCACTGGGGTTCCCCATCAGGTCCTGGCTTCTTGGACACGATCCAGACGGGTGAGTTGTAAGGAGACAACGATGGTTTCACAATTTCATTTTCCAGTAGCTTGCGTACTTGTTGGTCGATTTCCTTCTTATGTACTGGAGGGAAGCGATATTGTTTCGTGTTGACAGGCACTGGGTCCGTCGTCTGGATCCTGTGCTGGATGACATTTGTATGACCTAACTTCTCGTCTGGTAGATGGAAAAGGTCGTGATTTTTCCTTATAATTTCTTGGACATGGTGTTTTTCCTCTTGATTCATATGTTCCGTTGAGATTGATTGGAGTATTCGTTCTACCCTCGAAGGGGTTTCCTCGGAATTTTCCCGTGTTTTTGATCCAGACGTAACCGCAAGAGACTTAAGGGAGGTTAGGGGAAGGGTAAATTTGGCGTAATGCGCAGGGGTTGAGGGTGAGTGCACCTTCGCGGGTGCCTCGAAATAGTGGATCGACGGATCCGGGGCTAAGAGGGACTTGTTTTTTATTAGGTCGGGGATGGGAGTAGTGCCTGTCGGCATTGTAGTCTCTTTTGGTCGGTTTTGTCTGGGTTCCGGAATTATCCTGTCGAATTCCTCTAGTTCAACGGTGGGTATTGTGACTGCTGTGTCTACCCCATTTGAATTTATTATTTGCAGGTATGCCTTGCCGTCTTGGTTACGGACAAGCGCGTTACCGGCATGGACTCCTGTACCTAGGTCTAACCGGGGCAAATACCCTTCTTCTATATTCGGGTTACCTACATGTACGAAGAAGGTGGTCTTTGATCTAGCGGTTAATACGATCGGGTTCCTGTCTACAAACGGAATTGAAGTTCCGTGGAACTCTAAACGCTTTTCTAAGTAGTTTATTGTTACGTCGCGTTCCATTAAAAATTCTGACCCTAATATTCCTTGGGTTTTAATTGGGAAGTCGTCGTCGACTACATGGAACGTGACGTCGTTGCCCAAGATGGTTACTCTTATTGTTCCAAGGGTAGAGACGGGATCATGTGAAATACCTCTCAATAATACTTGGTTTCCCGGGTCGATGTCTTGGAATCGCTTTACGGCCTGGATTTTTAACAAATTTACCTCCGAGCCGGTATCGATCATTAATTCGGGCGTTTTCCCGAAGTCCGTGGATTGGATTATTACGGATGGGACCTTACCATCGGTGTTTAGTTGCGCGGTGGCGATTCTAGTAGCGGTCTTTCCGTGTCCGCTTGTATTATGATTGGACGCGCTCCTATTTGGCCCGTTCCACGGTACGCATCCATAGTTGTCCGTGGGGGCGGGGCGTTTCCCGAATCCCTTTGTCGGAAGGTTCCAGGGTTTCGGTCGTTGTTATTAAACATACGTTTCCTGCATTCCGAGATCAAATGGCCGGGCTTCTTACAATATCCACAAATTCGTAGCTCCGTAGGCCTTGAAGGAGGAGGTCGGTTTTTGTCCCAGTAAGGGAGCAGAGGTTTGGGCGCTTGGTGTCCATATTCCGCAGCGCGGTTTGGAGGATGCCTTTCGTAAGGTTGGGCGGTTGAACCTTGATTACCTCGACAGGACCGCGCGTCGTGGCCCGTTTTGTTGCAGAGTTGGCAAGTTAATTTCGGAGTCTTCTGCTCCGAAAATCGTAGGCGGTCCCTGTCAATCTTCTTGTCTACGAGCACGGCTTGATCGAACGCTTCGTCGAGCGTATCGAATTGGTGTTGCTGTAGCCTCATCCTAATGTGGGGGGGAAGTCCATCGACGAACGAATCTAGGGTTAGCCGATCTAATTCCTGAGGGCGATTTCGCGCGAAGTCGCGGTAGTATTCTCTGTCCTCTTCTAGAATGGCGAATCGGAGGTCCTTAACGCGTGAAATGTATTCCAGTATGTGCTCGTTGTTTCCTTTTATGACGTTAGCGAGTTCCCCACGATAGTGGTCCGATGATTTAGCAGGAGAAAAGGTACGTTTGAGTTGCTTAATTAGGTCGTTTACGGAGTCGAAGGCCCGATCCTCAACGGCCAAGTACGCATGGTCTTGCAGCTTATTTCTCAACAACCTCGTTAGCTGGGGTTCGGCTTGCGAGGGAATCAGAGCCTTAGCCCTGTTGCAGGCTCTCGCGAATTGCAACACAGACATGTTGTGACCATTAAACTTTGGGACCGTTTCTACGGCGTCTTTCAATTTGATCTGGGGCGATGGACCTTGGTCCGAAATGTCCCCGAAATTTAATACCGGTTTCCTATCGAAACGGGAGGAACCTGGAGTGGCGAAATTGTTCGCCGTTGGCGGGGGTACGAGAAGTTTTTCTATCATCTCGCGGATGGCGTGAATTTGATCGGAGAGGCCTTCAGGCGCGGGGTGCCTCGAGCCTGTAGCTATGTCCGAGTGCGTATTGGATTCCGGGATTCTAATGTATTTCCCGTGCAAGCTCTCGATTTCGGCTTGTTTCTGTCGTAATAATTGCACTTTCTCCATTAATTCGGCGGTAGCGGAGTTTACAGCGTTAGCGGAAGCGCCCGCGATTTGGTCTAGTACGCAAGAGTCGTCGGTTTCGCCGTACACAGACATGGTTGTATTGTTTGGGGTTGCCTTAGAAATATTCTAATGTTTTCAGCGTCCGGTAGCCGTTATTTAAAAATCAAGGTGTTTTAAACCTGGGTAAAATTATCAAATCTAATGTAGCTCTTATTTGAGAGGAGGTAACTTTCTGATCACTCGTCGCAGTTACTTATGGGGCGCCCTGGAATTAGAGGATTTCTGCACCGAGGGCAATATTTAGGTACGTTATACGTATAATAATAATGGGTCCAATATACTTCTACCGTATCTGCAGGCGAAAAGCTAGACCAATTTAGGCAAATCTCGCTGCCGTCCGTGGTTGTTGCTATGCCGCCAGAAACGCAGATCAGCGCATTCAAATATGCTGAAATGCTTTGTAGTCTGCGGCTCCGGTAAGATAGCACGCTTCGAAGAGGGTATGTAATGCACATTCTAGATATAGGGACGTTGTGGGTACCGTATATACAAAGAACCTATTCTTTGTTAACGGTAGACGAACATCCCACCGCTGTCACCAAATTTATGTCACGTCCCGGGTGAAGGTCTTTTTTAGGGGAATGACATAGTTGGGGTAGATCGGGAGGAAGCCTTGGCACGAAAACCAGTTTCGCGACACAAGGCTAGTTGGGGGAGTTTAGGCACGAAAACCAGCTTCGCGGCACTAAGCAGGATAGGACTTTGGCACGAAAACTAGTTTCGCGGCACAAAGTGAGGCAGGAGTTAGGCACGAAAACAAGTTTCGCGGCACTAGGAACGATGGGAGTTAGGCACGAAAACAGGTTTCGCGGCACTAGGAACGATGGGAGTTAGGCACGAAAACAGGTTTCGCGGCACTAGGCACGATGGGAGTTAGGCACGAAAACAAGTTTCGCGGCGCAAGCAACCAGGGAAGGTAAAGCAGTAATCAAGCACCAGAGTGACACCCGTTAGACACAAGCATGGGTATTTAAAGTCCTGATAATTGGATTTACCGTTGCATTAATATAAGAAACTTCGCGTTATATTTCTTTATAATAGAGGTAACGGTATGGTCGTACAAGGCCTATACGAAAGTAAGCCTTGTAAACACTGTAAGAAATCCCGGAGTTCGCGAACCGAGATCAGCTGTTGCAGTGGCTTGTTATGATTCGGTAATTCCGTAACCGAAGGATCACTACAATAATTCGAAGCGTTATTTAGAATAAGAACGTTTATTCAGTTCAAAGCATATGTGGTAATATTATAATAATGCGTGGGACGTTGAGCATTAGCACAAAACATTTATATAAATGGTAAACAATAGCAATATATAGATGAACATGAAATATGCGAGTATTAGCAATAGACAAGAATATGAAAAGCAATAAGCGTTAGGAATGTTAAGATGATATAAACGATAAGCAATAATAAGAAAAGCATAAGCAAGAAAGTGTAATATAAATGGCGATGATATGCAGTGTTATAATAAGTAATATTAATTGCTCACAGTTGTTGTCGAAAGTGAATCTCTCGTCGAGAGTAGTTGCACTGAATTTACTGCACGTTAGTTAAATTGTTACTTTCTTTGAACTGTCTCTATGGAAGAGCTTTCCGTAGAAGAAGAGTGCTACGGCCTCTGGGGCCCTTGTATTTATACAGTGTTTAGGTATGAGGGGTGTGCGCGGTATGCACCGTGACTCATGCACGAAATATGCGTCGCAATAAGACTTCCGGGTTTTTTATAAAGGGCATTCGAAAAGGACTTCGCAATATTATTTCCGGGGTTTTTATGAGGGGCGCTCGAGAAGGGGGACTCAAACTAGTTACATGTGGTTTGCGTGTTTTGATTGGAACGGGGTAAGAGTGGCTTTGACTCGGTGGGTCGTAGGGAGGTCGTGAGACGTAGTCTCGATGTAAGAGGGTTTTT
Organism: Andrena cerasifolii; assembly: GCF_050908995.1. NCBI lineage: Eukaryota > Metazoa > Arthropoda > Insecta > Hymenoptera > Andrenidae > Andrena > Andrena cerasifolii. Next base: position 20,053 of record NW_027485281.1, on the reverse strand, counting down.
GGGACGAGGGACTTGTTTAGACCTTGAAGGTGAGGGAGGAGATCGTGCCTCGTAGGGCGTAGAGGGAAGGGGATTTCGTAGTAGATCATCTTGAGATAGGGACCGCTAAGGTATATCGTCAAGGTGGTCGGTAGTTGGGAAAAAGGGGTAAGATTTGAATTCGAGGGATTTTGGCGAAGATTTGGAGTAATTTGTGGGGAAGACTCTAATTACGACTGCGCGAAAAATAGTGGGACGTCACACGAGTAAAACGAGTAAAACGAGCAAAACGAGCAAAACTAGTAAAACTAGTAAAACGAGTAAAACGAGTAAAACGAGTAAAACGGGTAAAACGAGTAAAACGGGTAAAACGAGTAAAACGAGTAAAACGGGCAAAACGAGTAAAACGGGCAAAACGGGCAAAACGAGTAAAACGGGTAAAACGGGTAAAACGGGTAAAACGAGTAAAACGGGTAAAACGAGTAAAACGAGTAAAACGAGTAAAACGAGTAAAACGAGTAAAACGAGTAAAACGAGTAAAACGAGTAAAACGAGTAAAACGAGTAAAACGAGTAAAACGAGTAAAACGAGTAAAACGAGTAAAACGAGTAAAACGAGTAAAACGAGTAAAACGAGTAAAACGAGTAAAACGAGTAAAACGAGTAAAACGAGTAAAACGAGTAAATCTAGTAAAACGAGTAAAACGAGTAAAACGAGTAAAACGAGTAAAACGAGTAAAACGAGCAAAACGAGCAAAACGAGCAAAACGAGCAAAACGAGCAAAACGAGTAAAACGAGCAAAACGAGTAAAACGAGTAAAACGAGTAAAACGAGTAAAACGAGTAAAACGAGTAAAACGAGGAAAACTAGTAAAACGAGTAAAACGAGTAAAACGAGTAAAACGAGTAAAACGGGCAAAACGAGTAAAACGGGTAAAACGAGTAAAACGGGTAAAACGAGTAAAACGGGTAAAACGAGTAAAACGAGTAAAACGAGTAAAACGAGTAAAACTAGTAAAACTAGTAAAACGAGTAAAACGAGTAAAACTAGTAAAACCAGTAAAACGAGTAAAACGAGCAAAACGAGTAAAACGAGCAAAACTAGTAAAACGAGTAAAACGAGTAAAACGAGTAAAACGAGTAAAACGAGTAAAACGAGTAAAACGAGCAAAACTAGTAAAACTAGTAAAACGAGTAAAACGAGTAAAACGAGTAAAACGAGTAAAACGAGTAAAACGAGTAAACGAGTAAAACGAGTAAAACGAGTAAAACGAGTAAAACGAGTAAAACGAGTAAAACGAGCAAAACTAGTAAAACGAGCAAAACGAGTAAAACGAGTAAAACGGGCAAAACGAGTAAAACGGGCAAAACGGGCAAAACGAGTAAAACGGGTAAAACGGGTAAAACGGGTAAAACGAGTAAAACGGGTAAAACGAGTAAAACGAGTAAAACGAGTAAAACGAGTAAAACGAGTAAAACGAGTAAAACGAGTAAAACGAGTAAAACGAGTAAAACGAGTAAAACGAGCAAAACTAGTAAAACGAGTAAAACGAGTAAAACGAGTAAAACGAGTAAAACGGGCAAAACGAGTAAAACGGGCAAAACGAGTAAAACGGGTAAAACGGGTAAAACGAGTAAAACGGGTAAAACGAGTAAAACGAGTAAAACGAGTAAAACGAGTAAAACGAGTAAAACGAGTAAAACGAGTTAAAACGAGTAAAACGAGTAAAACTAGTAAAACGAGCAAAACGAGCAAAACGAGCAAAACGAGCAAAACGAGCAAAACGAGCAAAACGAGCAAAACGAGCAAAACGAGCAAAACGAGCAAAACGAGCAAAACGAGCAAAACGAGTAAAACGAGTAAAACGAGTAAAACGAGTAAAACGAGTAAAACGAGTAAAACGAGTAAAACGAGTAAAACGAGTAAAACGAGCAAAACGAGCAAAACGAGTAAAACGAGTAAAACGAGTAATACGAGTAATACGAGTAAAACGAGTAAAACCAGTAAAACGAGTAAAACGAGTAAAACGAGTAAAACGAGTAAAACGAGCAAAACGAGCAAAACTAGTAAAACGAGTAAAACGAGTAAAACGAGTAAAACGGGCAAAACGAGTAAAACGGGTAAAACGGGTAAAACGAGTAAAACGGGTAAAACGAGTAAAACGGGTAAAACGAGTAAAACGAGTAAAACGAGTAAAACGAGTAAAACGAGTATAACGAGTAAAACGAGTAAAACGAGTAAAACGAGCAAAACGAGCAAAACGAGCAAAACGAGTAAAACGAGTAATACGAGTAATACGAGTAAAACGAGTAAAACCAGTAAAACGAGTAAAACGAGTAAAACGAGTAAAACGAGTAAAACGAGTAAAACGAGTAAAACGAGCAAAACTAGTAAAACGAGTAAAACGAGTAAAACGAGTAAAACGAGTAAAACGAGTAAAACGGGCAAAACTAGTAAAACTAGTAAAACGAGTAAAACGAGTAAAACGAGTAAAACGAGTAAAACGAGTAAAACGAGTAAAACGAGTAAAACGAGTAAGACGAGTAAAACGAGTAAAACGAGTAAAACGAGTAAAACGAGCAAAACTAGTAAAACGAGTAAAACGAGTAAAACGAGTAAAACGGGCAAAACGAGTAAAACGGGTAAAACGAGTAAAACGGGTAAAACGAGTAAAACGGGTAAAACGAGTAAAACGAGTAAAACGAGTAAAACGAGTAAAACGAGTAAAACGAGTAAAACGAGTAAAACGAGTAAAACGAGTAAAACGAGTAAAACGAGTAAAACGAGTAAAACGAGTAAAACGAGTAAAACGAGTAAAACGAGTAAAACGAGTAAAACGAGTAAAACGAGTAAAACGAGTAAAACGAGTAAAACGAGTAAATCTAGTAAAACGAGTAAAACGAGTAAAACGAGTAAAACGAGTAAAACGAGTAAAACGAGTAAAACGAGCAAAACGAGCAAAACGAGCAAAACGAGCAAAACGAGCAAAACGAGTAAAACGAGCAAAACGAGCAAAACTAGTAAAACGAGTAAAACGAGTAAAACGAGGAAAACTAGTAAAACGAGTAAAACGAGTAAAACGAGTAAAACGAGTAAAACGGGCAAAACGAGTAAAACGGGTAAAACGAGTAAAACGGGTAAAACGAGTAAAACGGGTAAAACGAGTAAAACGAGTAAAACGAGTAAAACGAGTAAAACTAGTAAAACTAGTAAAACGAGTAAAACGAGTAAAACTAGTAAAACCAGTAAAACGAGTAAAACGAGCAAAACGAGTAAAACGAGCAAAACTAGTAAAACGAGTAAAACGAGTAAAACGAGTAAAACGAGTAAAACGAGTAAAACGAGTAAAACGAGTAAAACGAGTAAAACGAGCAAAACTAGTAAAACTAGTAAAACGAGTAAAACGAGTAAAACGAGTAAAACGAGTAAAACGAGTAAAACGAGTAAAACGAGTAAAACGAGTAAAACGAGTAAAACGAGTAAAACGAGTAAAACGGGTAAAACGAGTAAAACGAGTAAATCTAGTAAAACGAGTAAAACGAGTAAAACGAGTAAAACGAGTAAAACGAGTAAAACGAGTAAAACGAGTAAAACGAGTAAAACGAGTAAAACGAGCAAAACGAGCAAAACGAGTAAAACGAGTAAAACGAGCAAAACGAGCAAAACTAGTAAAACGAGTAAAACGAGTAAAACGAGGAAAACGAGGAAAACTAGTAAAACGAGTAAAACGAGTAAAACGAGTAAAACGAGTAAAACGGGCAAAACGAGTAAAACGGGTAAAACGAGTAAAACGGGTAAAACGAGTAAAACGGGTAAAACGAGTAAAACGAGTAAAACGAGTAAAACGAGTAAAACTAGTAAAACTAGTAAAACGAGTAAAACGAGTAAAACTAGTAAAACCAGTAAAACGAATAAAACGAGCAAAACGAGTAAAACGAGCAAAACTAGTAAAACGAGTAAAACGAGTAAAACGAGTAAAACGAGTAAAACGAGCAAAACTAGTAAAACTAGTAAAACGAGTAAAACGAGTAAAACGAGTAAAACGAGTAAAACGAGTAAAACGAGTAAACGAGTAAAACGAGTAAAACGAGTAAAACGAGTAAAACGAGTAAAACGAGTAAAACGAGCAAAACTAGTAAAACGAGCAAAACGAGTAAAACGAGTAAAACGGGCAAAACGAGTAAAACGGGCAAAACGAGTAAAACGGGTAAAACGAGTAAAACGGGTAAAACGAGTAAAACGGGTAAAACGAGTAAAACGAGTAAAACGAGTAAAACAAGTAAAACGAGTAAAACGAGTAAAACGAGTAAAACGAGTAAAACGAGCAAAACGAGCAAAACGAGCAAAACGAGCAAAACGAGTAAAACGAGTAATACGAGTAATACGAGTAAAACGAGTAAAACCAGTAAAACGAGTAAAACGAGTAAAACGAGTAAAACGAGTAAAACGAGTAAAACGAGTAAAACGAGTAAAACGAGTAAAACGAGTAAAACGAGCAAAACTAGTAAAACGAGTAAAACGAGTAAAACGAGTAAAACGGGCAAAACTAGTAAAACTAGTAAAACGAGTAAAACGAGTAAAACGAGTAAAACGAGTAAAACGAGTAAAACGAGTAAAACGAGTAAAACTAGTAAAACTAGTAAAACCAGTAAAACGAGTAAAACGAGCAAAACGAGTAAAACGAGCAAAACTAGTAAAACGAGTAAAACGAGTAAAACGAGTAAAACGAGCAAAACTAGTAAAACGAGTAAAACGAGTAAAACGAGTAAAACGAGTAAAACGGGCAAAACTAGTAAAACTAGTAAAACGAGTAAAACGAGTAAAACGAGTAAAACGAGTAAAACGAGTAAAACGGGTAAAACGAGTAAAACGAGTAAAACGAGTAAAACGAGTAAAACGAGTAAAACGAGTAAAACGAGTAAAACGAGTAAAACTAGTAAAACGAGCAAAACGAGCAAAACGAGCAAAACGAGCAAAACGAGCAAAACGAGCAAAACGAGTAAAACGAGTAAAACGAGTAAAACGAGTAAAACGAGTAAAACGAGTAAAACGAGTAAAACGAGTAAAACTAGTAAAACGAGTAAAACTAGTAAAACCAGTAAAACGAGTAAAACGAGTAAAACGAGTAAAACGAGTGAAACGAGTGAAACGAGTAAAACGAGTAAAACGAGTGAAACGAGTGAAACGAGTGAAACGAGTGAAACGAGTAAAACGAGTAAAACGAGTAAAACGAGTAAAACGAGTAAAACGAGTAAAACGAGTAAAACGAGTAAAACGAGTAAAACGAGTAAAACGAGTAAAACGAGTAAAACGAGTAAAACGAGTAAAACGAGTAAAACGAGTAAAACGAGCAAAACGAGCAAAACGAGTAAAACGAGTAATACGAGTAATACGAGTAAAACCAGTAAAACGAGTAAAACGAGTAAAACGAGTAAAACGAGTAAAACGAGTAAAACGAGTAAAACGAGTAAAACGAGCAAAACTAGTAAAACGAGCAAAACGAGTCAAACGAGTAAAACGAGTAAAACGGGCAAAACGAGTAAAACGGGTAAAACGAGTAAAACGGGTAAAACGAGTAAAACGAGTAAAACGAGTAAAACTAGTAAAACTAGTAAAACGAGTAAAACGAGTAAAACTAGTAAAACGAGTAAAACGAGCAAAACGAGTAAAACGAGCAAAACTAGTAAAACTAGTAAAACGAGTAAAACGAGTAAAACGAGTAAAACGAGTAAAACGAGTAAAACGAGTAAAACGAGTAAAACGAGTAAAACGAGTAAAACGAGTAAAACGAGTAAAACGAGTAAAACGAGTAAAACGAGCAAAACTAGTAAAACGAGTAAAACGAGTAAAACGAGTAAAACGAGTAAAACGGGCAAAACTAGTAAAACGAGTAAAACGAGTAAAACGAGTAAAACGAGCAAAACGAGCAAAACTAGTAAAACTAGTAAAACGAGTAAAACGAGTAAAACGAGTAAAACGAGTAAAACGAGTAAAACGAGTAAAACGAGTAAAACGAGTAAAACGAGTAAAACGAGTAAAACGAGTAAAACGAGTAAAACGAGTAAAACGAGCAAAACTAGTAAAACGAGTAAAACGAGTAAAACGAGTAAAACGAGTAAAACGAGTGAAACGAGTGAAACGAGTGAAACGAGTAAAACGAGTAAAACTAGTAAAACGAGTAAAACGAGTAAAACGAGTAAAACGAGTAAAACGAGTAAAACGAGTAAAACGAGTAAAACGAGTAAAACGAGTAAAACGAGTAAAACGAGTAAAACGAGTAAAACGAGTAAAACGAGTAAAACGAGTAAAACGAGTAAAACGAGTAAAACGAGTAAAACGAGTAAAACGAGTAAAACGAGTAAAACGAGTAAAACGAGTAAAACGAGCAAAACGAGCAAAACGAGCAAAACGAGCAAAACGAGCAAAACGAGCAAAACGAGTAATACGAGTAATACGAGTAAAACGAGTAAAACGAGTAAAACCAGTAAAACGAGTAAAACGAGTAAAACGAGTAAAACGAGTAAAACGAGCAAAACTAGTAAAACGAGTAAAACGAGTAAAACGAGTAAAACGAGTAAAACGGGCAAAACGAGTAAAACGGGTAAAACGAGTAAAACGGGTAAAACGAGTAAAACGGGTAAAACGAGTAAAACGAGTAAAACGAGTAAAACGAGTAAAACGAGTAAAACTAGTAAAACTAGTAAAACGAGTAAAACGAGTAAAACGAGTAAAACTAGTAAAACTAGTAAAACCAGTAAAACGAGTAAAACGAGCAAAACGAGCAAAACGAGCAAAACTAGTAAAACGAGTAAAACGAGTAAAACGAGTAAAACGAGTAAAACGAGCAAAACTAGTAAAACTAGTAAAACGAGTAAAACGAGTAAAACGAGTAAAACGAGTAAAACGAGTAAAACGAGTAAAACGAGTAAAACGAGTAAAACGAGTAAAACGAGTAAAACGAGTAAAACGAGTAAAACGAGTAAAACGAGTAAAACGAGTAAAACGAGTAAAACGGGCAAAACGAGTAAAACGGGTAAAACGAGTAAAACGGGTAAAACTAGTAAAACGGGTAAAACGAGTAAAACGAGTAAAACGAGTAAAACGAGTAAAACGAGTAAAACGAGTAAAACTAGTAAAACTAGTAAAACCAGTAAAACGAGTAAAACGAGCAAAACGAGTAAAACGAGCAAAACTAGTAAAACGAGTAAAACGAGTAAAACGAGTAAAACGAGTAAAACGAGTAAAACGAGCAAAACTAGTAAAACGAGTAAAACGAGTAAAACGAGCAAAACGAGTAAAACGGGTAAAACGAGTAAAACGGGTAAAACGAGTAAAACGGGTAAAACGAGTAAAACGAGTAAAACGAGTAAAACGAGTAAAACGAGTAAAACGAGTAAAACGAGTAAAACGAGTAAAACGAGTAAAACGAGTAAAACGAGTAAAACGAGTAAAACGAGTAAAACGAGTAAAACGAGTAAAACGAGTAAAACGAGTAAAACGAGTAAAACTAGTAAAACGAGTAAAACGAGTAAAACGAGTAAAACGAGTAAAACGAGTAAAACTAGTAAAACGAGTAAAACGAGTAAAACGAGTAAAACGAGTAAAACGAGTAAAACGAGTAAAACGAGTAAAACGAGTGAAACGAGTGAAACGAGTGAAACGAGTAAAACGAGTAAAACGAGTAAAACGAGTAAAACGAGTAAAACGAGTAAAACGAGTAAAACGAGTAAAACTAGTAAAACGAGTAAAACGAGTAAAACGAGTAAAACGAGTAAAACGGGCAAAACGAGTAAAACGGGTAAAACGGGTAAAACGAGTAAAACGGGTAAAACGAGTAAAACGGGTAAAACGAGTAACACGGGTAAAACGAGTAAAACGAGTAAAACGAGTAAAACGAGTAAAACTAGTAAAACGAGTAAAACGAGTAAAACGAGTAAAACGAGTAAAACGGGCAAAACGAGTAAAACGGGTAAAACGGGTAAAACGAGTAAAACGGGTAAAACGAGTAAAACGGGTAAAACGAGTAACACGGGTAAAACGAGTAAAACGGGTAAAACGAGTAAAACGAGTAAAACGAGTAAAACGAGTAAAACGAGTAAAACGAGTAAAACGAGTAAAACGAGTAAAACGAGTAAAATTAGTAAAACGAGTAAAACGGGCAAAACGAGTAAAACGGGTAAAACGGGTAAAACGAGTAAAACGGGTAAAACGAGTAAAACGGGTAAAACGGGTAAAACGAGTAAAACGGGTAAAACGAGTAAAACGGGTAAAACGAGTAAAACGAGTAAAACGAGTAAAACGAGTAAAACGAGTAAAACGAGTAAAACTAGTAAAACGAGTAAAACGAGTAAAACGAGTAAAACGAGTAAAACGAGTAAAACGAGCAAAACGAGCAAAACGAGCAAAACGAGCAAAACGAGCAAAACGAGCAAAACGAGCAAAACGAGCAAAACGAGTAAAACGAGTAAAACGAGTAAAACGAGTAAAACGAGTAAAACGAGTAAAACGAGTAAAACGAGTAAAACGAGTAAAACGAGTAAAACGAGTAAAACGAGTAAAACGAGTAAAACTAGTAAAACTAGTAAAACGAGTAAAACGAGTAAAACTAGTAAAACCAGTAAAACGAGTAAAACGAGCAAAACGAGTAAATCGAGCAAAACTAGTAAAACGAGTAAAACGAGTAAAACGAGTAAAACGAATAATACGAGTAATACGAGTAAAACGAGTAAAACGAGTAAAACGAGTAAAACGAGTAAAACGAGTAAAACGAGTAAAACGAGTAAAACGAGTAAAACGTGTAAAACGAGTAAAACGAGCAAAACTAGTAAAACGAGTAAAACGAGTAAAACGAGTAAAACGGGCAAAACGGGCAAAACGAGTAAAACGGGTAAAACGAGTAAAACGGGTAAAACGAGTAAAACGGGTAAAACGAGTAAAACGAGTAAAACGAGTAAAACGAGTAAAACTAGTAAAACTAGTAAAACGAGTAAAACGAGTAAAACTAGTAAAACTAGTAAAACTAGTAAAACCAGTAAAACGAGTAAAACGAGCAAAACGAGTAAAACGAGCAAAACTAGTAAAACGAGTAAAACGAGTAAAACGAGTAAAACGAGCAAAACTAGTAAAACTAGTAAAACGAGTAAAACGAGTAAAACGAGTAAAACGAGTAAAACGAGTAAAACGAGTAAAACGAGTAAAACGAGTAAAACGAGTAAAACGAGTAAAACGAGTAAAACGAGCAAAACTAGTAAAACGAGTAAAACGAGTAAAACGAGTAAAACGGGCAAAACGAGTAAAACGGGTAAAACGAGTAAAACGGGTAAAACGAGTAAAACGGGTAAAACGAGTAAAACGAGTAAAACGAGTAAAACGAGTAAAACGAGTAAAACGAGTAAAACGAGTAAAACGAGTAAAACGAGTAAAACGAGTAAAACGAGTAAAACGAGTAAAACGAGTAAAACGAGTAAAACGAGTAAAACGAGTAAAACGAGTAAAACGAGTAAAACGAGTAAAACGAGTAAAACGAGTAAAACGAGTAAAACGAGTAAAACGAGTAAAACGAGTAAAACGAGTAAAACGAGTAAAACGAGTAAAACGAGTAAAACGAGTAAAACGAGTAAATCGAGTAAAACGAGTAAAACGAGTAAAACGAGTAAAACGAGTAAAACGAGTAAAACGAGTAAAACGAGTAAAACGAGTAAAACGAGTAAAACGAGTAAAACGAGTAAAACGAGTAAAGCGAGTAAAACGAGTAAAACGAGTAAAACGAGTAAAACGAGTAAATCGAGTAAATCGAGTAAAACGAGTAAAACGAGTAAAACGAGTAAAACGAGTAAAACGAGTAAAACGAGTAAAACGAGTAAAACGAGTAAAACGAGTAAAACTAGTAAAACGAGTAAAACGAATAAAACGAGTAAAACGAATAAAACGAGTAAAACGAGTAAAACTAGTAAAACTAGTAAAACGAGTAAAACGAGTAAAACTAGTAAAACTAGTAAAACCAGTAAAACGTGTAAAACGAGTAAAACGAGCAAAACTAGTAAAACGAGTAAAACGAGTAAAACGAGTAAAACGAGTAAAACGAGTAAAACGAGTAAAACGAGTAAAACGAGTAAAACGAGTAAAACGAGTAAAACGAGTAAAACGAGTAAAACGAGTAAAACGAGTAAAACGAGTAAAACGAGTAAAACGAGTAAAACGAGTAAAACGAGTAAAACGAGTAAAACGAGTAAAACGAGTAAAACGAGTAAAACGAGTAAAACGAGTAAAACGAGTAAAACGAGTAAAACTAGTAAAACTAGTACAACGAGTAAAACGAGTAAAACTAGTAAAACTAGTAAAACCAGTAAAACGAGTAAAACGAGCAAAACGAGTAAAACGAGCAAAACTAGTAAAACGAGTAAAACGAGTAAAACGAGTAATACGAGTAATACGAGTAAAACGAGTAAAACGAGGTAAAACGAGTAAAACGAGTAAAACGAGTAAAACGAGTAAAACGAGTAAAACGAGTAAAACGAGTCAAACGAGTGAAACGAGTGAAACGAGTGAAACGAGTGAAACGAGTGAAACGAGTAAAACGAGTAAAACGAGTAAAACGAGTAAAACGAGTAAAACGAGTAAAACGAGTAAAACGAGTAAAACGAGTAAAACGAGTAAAACGAGTAAAACGAGTAAAACGAGCAAAACGAGCAAAACGAGCAAAACGAGTAAAACGAGTAATACGAGTAATACGAGTAAAACGAGTAAAACCAGTAAAACGAGTAAAACGAGTAAAACGAGTAAAACGAGTAAAACGAGTAAAACGAGTAAAACGAGTAAAACGAGCAAAACTAGTAAAACGAGTAAAACGAGTAAAACGAGTAAAACGAGTAAAACGAGTAAAACGAGTAAAACTAGTAAAACTAGTAAAACGAGTAAAACGAGTAAAACGAGTAAAACTAGTAAAACTAGTAAAACCAGTAAAACGAGTAAAACGAGGAAAACGAGCAAAACTAGTAAAACGAGTAAAACGAGTAAAACGAGTAAAACGAGTAAAACGAGTAAAACGAGTAAAACTAGTAAAACTAGTAAAACTAGTAAAACGAGTAAAACGAGTAAAACGAGTAAAACTAGTAAAACTAGTAAAACCAGTAAAACGAGTAAAACGAGCAAAACGAGTAAAACGAGCAAAACTAGTAAAACGAGTAAACGAGTAAAACGAGTAAAACGAGCAAAACTAGTAAAACTAGTAAAACGAGTAAAACGAGTAAAACGAGTAAAACGAGTAAAACGAGTAAAACGAGTAAAACGAGTAAAACGAGTAAAACGAGTAAAACGAGTAAAACGAGTAAAACGAGTAAAACGAGTAAAACGAGTAAAACGAGTAAAACGAGTAAAACGAGTAAAACGAGTAAAACGAGTAAAACGAGTAAAACGAGTAAAACGAGTAAAACGAGTAAAACGAGTAAAACTAGTAAAACTAGTACAACGAGTAAAACGAGTAAAACTAGTAAAACTAGTAAAACCAGTAAAACGAGTAAAACGAGCAAAACGAGTAAAACGAGCAAAACTAGTAAAACGAGTAAAACGAGTAAAACGAGTAATACGAGTAATACGAGTAAAACGAGTAAAACGAGTAAAACGAGTAAAACGAGTAAAACGAGTAAAACGAGTAAAACGAGTAAAACGAGTAAAACGAGTCAAACGAGTGAAACGAGTGAAACGAGTGAAACGAGTGAAACGAGTGAAACGAGTAAAACGAGTGAAACGAGTAAAACGAGTAAAACGAGTAAAACGAGTAAAACGAGTAAAACGAGTAAAACGAGTAAAACGAGTAAAACGAGTAAAACGAGCAAAACGAGCAAAACGAGCAAAACGAGTAAAACGAGTAATACGAGTAATACGAGTAAAACGAGTAAAACCAGTAAAACGAGTAAAACGAGTAAAACGAGTAAAACGAGTAAAACGAGTAAAACGAGTAAAACGAGTAAAACGAGCAAAACTAGTAAAACGAGTAAAACGAGTAAAACGAGTAAAACGAGTAAAACGAGTAAAACGAGTAAAACTAGTAAAACTAGTAAAACGAGTAAAACGAGTAAAACGAGTAAAACTAGTAAAACTAGTAAAACCAGTAAAACGAGTAAAACGAGGAAAACGAGCAAAACTAGTAAAACGAGTAAAACGAGTAAAACGAGTAAAACGAGTAAAACGAGTAAAACGAGTAAAACTAGTAAAACTAGTAAAACTAGTAAAACGAGTAAAACGAGTAAAACGAGTAAAACTAGTAAAACTAGTAAAACCAGTAAAACGAGTAAAACGAGCAAAACGAGTAAAACGAGCAAAACTAGTAAAACGAGTAAAACGAGTAAAACGAGTAAAACGAGCAAAACTAGTAAAACTAGTAAAACGAGTAAAACGAGTAAAACGAGTAAAACGAGTAAAACGAGTAAAACGAGTAAAACGAGTAAAACGAGTAAAACGAGTAAAACGAGTAAAACGAGTAAAACGAGTAAAACGAGTAAAACGAGTAAAACGAGTAAAACGAGTAAAACGGGCAAAACGAGTAAAACGGGTAAAACGAGTAAAACGGGTAAAACTAGTAAAACGGGTAAAACGAGTAAAACGAGTAAAACGAGTAAAACGAGTAAAACGAGTAAAACGAGTAAAACGAGTAAAACGAGTAAAACGAGTAAAACGAGTAAAACGGGCAAAACGAGTAAAACGGGTAAAACGAGTAAAACGGGTAAAACTAGTAAAACGGGTAAAACGAGTAAAACGAGTAAAACTAGTAAAACTAGTAAAACCAGTAAAACGAGTAAAACGAGCAAAACTAGTAAAACGAGTAAAACGAGTAAAACGAGTAAAACGAGCAAAACTAGTAAAACTAGTAAAACGAGTAAAACGAGTAAAACGAGTAAAACGAGTTAAAACGAGTAAAACGAGTAAAACGAGTAAAACGAGTAAAACGAGCAAAACTAGTAAAACGAGTAAAACGAGCAAAACGAGTAAAACGGGTAAAACGAGTAAAACGGGTAAAACGAGTAAAACGGGTAAAACGAGTAAAACGGGTAAAACGAGTAAAACGAGTAAAACGAGTAAAACGAGTAAAACGAGTAAAACGAGTAAAACGAGTAAAACGAGTAAAACGAGTAAAACGAGTAAAACGAGTAAAACGAGTAAAACGAGTAAAACGAGTAAAACGAGTAAAACGAGTAAAACGAGTAAAACGAGTAAAACGAGTAAAACGAGTAAAACGAGTAAAACGAGTAAAACGAGTAAAACGAGTAAAACGAGTAAAACGAGTAAAACGAGTAAAACGAGTAAAACGAGTAAAACGAGTAAAACGAGTAAAACGAGTAAATCGAGTAAATCGAGTAAAACGAGTAAAACGAGTAAAACGAGTAAAACGAGTAAAACGAGTAAAACGAGTAAAACGAGTAAAACGAGTAAAACGAGTAAAACGAGTAAAGCGAGTAAAGCGAGTAAAACGAGTAAAACGAGTAAAACGAGTAAAACGAGTAAATCGAGTAAATCGAGTAAAACGAGTAAAACGAGTAAAACGAGTAAAACGAGTAAAACGAGTAAAACGAGTAAAACGAGGTAAAACGAGTAAAACGAGTAAAACGAGTAAAACGAGTAAAACGAGTAAAAGAGTAAAACGAATAAAACGAGTAAAACGAATAAAACGAGTAAAACGAGTAAAACTAGTAAAACTAGTAAAACGAGTAAAACGAGTAAAACTAGTAAAACTAGTAAAACCAGTAAAACGTGTAAAACGAGTAAAACGAGCAAAACTAGTAAAACGAGCAAAACTAGTAAAACGAGCAAAACTAGTAAAACGAGTAAAACGAGTAAAACGAGTAAAACGAGTAAAACGAGTAAAACGAGTGAAACGAGTAAAACGAGTAAAACGAGTAAAACGAGTAAAACGAGTAAAACGAGTAAAACGAGTAAAACGAGTAAAACGAGTAAAACGAGTAAAACGAGTAAAACGAGTAAAACGAGTAAACGAGTAAAACGAGTAAAACGAGTAAAACGAGTAAAACGAGTAAAACGAGTAAAACGAGTAAAACGAGTAAAACGAGTAAAACGAGTAAAACGAGTAAAACGAGTAAAACGAGTAAAACTAGTAAAACTAGTACAACGAGTAAAACGAGTAAAACTAGTAAAACTAGTAAAACCAGTAAAACGAGTAAAACGAGCAAAACGAGTAAAACGAGCAAAACTAGTAAAACGAGTAAAACGAGTAAAACGAGTAATACGAGTAATACGAGTAAAACGAGTAAAACGAGTAAAACGAGTAAAACGAGTAAAACGAGTAAAACGAGTAAAACGAGTAAAACGAGTAAAACGAGTGAAACGAGTGAAACGAGTGAAACGAGTGAAACGAGTGAAACGAGTAAAACGAGTAAAACGAGTAAAACGAGTAAAACGAGTAAAACGAGTAAAACGAGTAAAACGAGTAAAACGAGTAAAACGAGTAAAACGAGTAAAACGAGTAAAACGAGTAAAACGAGTAAAACGAGTAAAACGAGTAAAACGAGCAAAACGAGCAAAACGAGTAAAACGAGTAAAACGAGTAAAACGAGTAAAACGAGTAAAACGAGTAAAACGAGTAAAACGAGTAAAACGAGTAAAACGAGTAAAACGAGTAAAACGAGTAAAACGAGTAAAACGAGTAAAACTAGTAAAACTAGTAAAACGAGTAAAACGAGTAAAACGAGTAAAACTAGTAAAACTAGTAAAACCAGTAAAACGAGTAAAACGAGCAAAACGAGTAAAACGAGCAAAACTAGTAAAACGAGTAAAACGAGTAAAACGAGTAAAACGAGCAAAACTAGTAAAACTAGTAAAACGAGTAAAACGAGTAAAACGAGTAAAACGAGTAAAACGAGTAAAACGAGTAAAACGAGTAAAACGAGTAAAACGAGTAAAACGAGTAAAACGAGTAAAACGAGTAAAACGAGTAAAACGAGTAAAACGAGTAAAACGAGTAAAACGAGTAAAACGAGTAAAACGAGTAAAACGAGTAAAACGGGCAAAACGAGTAAAACGGGTAAAACGAGTAAAACGGGTAAAACTAGTAAAACGGGTAAAACGAGTAAACCGAGTAAAACGAGTAAAACGAGTAAAACGAGTAAAACGAGTAAAACGAGTAAAACGGGCAAAACGAGTAAAACGGGTAAAACGAGTAAAACGGGTAAAACTAGTAAAACGGGTAAAACGAGTAAAACGAGTAAAACTAGTAAAACTAGTAAAACCAGTAAAACGAGTAAAACGAGCAAAACTAGTAAAACGAGTAAAACGAGTAAAACGAGTAAAACGAGCAAAACTAGTAAAACTAGTAAAACGAGTAAAACGAGTAAAACGAGTAAAACGAGTAAAACGAGTAAAACGAGTAAAACGAGTAAAACGAGTAAAACGAGTAAAACGAGTAAAACGAGTAAAACGAGCAAAACTAGTAAAACGAGTAAAACGAGCAAAACGAGTAAAACGGGTAAAACGAGTAAAACGGGTAAAACGAGTAAAACGGGTAAAACGAGTAAAACGAGTAAAACGAGTAAAACGAGTAAAACGAGTAAAACGAGTAAAACGAGTAAAACGAGTAAAACGAGTAAAACGAGTAAAACGAGTAAAACGAGTAAAACGAGTAAAACGAGTAAAACGAGTAAAACGAGTAAAACGAGTAAAACGAGTAAAACGAGTAAAACGAGTAAAACGAGTAAAACGAGTAAAACGAGTAAAACGAGTAAAACGAGTAAAACGAGTAAAACGAGTAAAACGAGTAAAACGAGTAAAACGAGTAAAACGAGTAAAACGAGTAAAACGAGTAAAACGAGTAAAACGAGTAAAACGAGTAAAACGAGTAAAACGAGTAAAACGAGTAAAACGAGTAAAACGAGTAAAACGAGTAAAACGAGTAAAACGAGTAAAACGAGTAAAACGAGTAAAACGAGTAAAACGAGTAAAACGAGTAAAACGGGTAAAACGAGTAAAACGGGTAAAACGAGTAAAACGGGTAAAACGAGTAAAACGAGTAAAACGAGTAAAACGAGTAAAACTAGTAAAACTAGTAAAACGAGTAAAACGAGTAAAACTAGTAAAACTAGTAAAACTAGTAAAACCAGTAAAACGAGTAAAACGAGCAAAACGAGTAAAACGAGCAAAACTAGTAAAACGAGTAAAACGAGTAAAACGAGTAAAACGAGCAAAACTAGTAAAACGAGTAAAACGAGTAAAACGAATAATACGAGTAATACGAGTAAAACGAGTAAAACCAGTAAATCGAGCAAAACTAGTAAAACGAGTAAAACGAGTAAAACGAGTAAAACGGGCAAAACGAGTAAAACGGGTAAAACGAGTAAAACGGGTAAAACGAGTAAAACGGGTAAAACGAGTAAAACGAGTAAAACGAGTAAAACGAGTAAAACGAGTAAAACGAGTAAAACTAGTAAAACTAGTAAAACGAGTAAAACGAGTAAAACGAGTAAAACGAGTAAAACGAGTAAAACGAGTAAAACGAGTAAAACGAGTAAAACGAGTAAAACGAGTGAAACGAGTAAAACGAGTAAAACGAGCAAAACTAGTAAAACGAGTAAAACGAGTAAAACGAGTAAAACGGGCAAAACGAGTAAAACGGGTAAAACGAGTAAAACGGGTAAAACGAGTAAAACGGGTAAAACGAGTAAAACGAGTAAAACGAGTAAAACGAGTAAAACGAGTAAAACGAGTAAAACGAGTAAAACGAGTAAAACGAGTAAAACGAGTAAAACGAGTAAAACGAGTAAAACGAGTAAAACGAGTAAAACGAGTAAAACTAGTAAAACGAGTAAAACGAGTAAAACGAGTAAAACGAGTAAAACGAGTAAAACGAGTAAAACGAGTAAAACGAGTAAAACGAGTAAAACGAGTAAAACGAGTAAAACGAGTAAAACGAGTAAAACGAGTAAAACGAGTAAAACGAGTAAAACGAGTAAAACGAGTAAAACGAGTAAAACGAGTAAAACGAGTAAAACGAATAAAACGAGTAAAACGAGTAAAACGAGTAAAACGAGTAAAACGAGTAAATCGAGTAAAACGAGTAAAACGAGTAAAACGAGTAAAACGAGTAAAACGAGTAAAACGAGTAAAACGAGTAAAACGAGTAAAACGAGTAAAGCGAGTAAAGCGAGTAAACGAGTAAAACGAGTAAAACGAGTAAAACGAGTAAATCGAGTAAAACGAGTAAAACGAGTAAAACGAGTAAAACGAGTAAAACGAGTAAAACGAGTAAAACGAGTAAAACGAGTAAAACGAGTAAAACGAGTAAAACGAGTAAAACGAGTAAAACGAGTAAAACGAGTAAAACGAGTAAAACGAGTAAAACTAGTAAAACTAGTAAAACCAGTAAAACGAGTAAAACGAGCAAAACGAGTAAAACGAGCAAAACTAGTAAAACGAGTAAAACGAATAAAACGAGTAAAACGAATAAAACGAGTAAAACGAATAAAACGAGTAAAACGAGTAAAACTAGTAAAACTAGTAAAACGAGTAAAACGAGTAAAACTAGTAAAACTAGTAAAACCAGTAAAACGTGTAAAACGAGTAAAACGAGTAAAACGAGTAAAACGAGTAAAACGAGTAAAACGAGTAAAACGAGTAAAACGAGTAAAACGAGTAAAACGAGTAAAACGAGTAAAACGAGTAAAACGAGTAAAACGAGTAAAACGAGTAAAACGAGTAAAACGGGTAAAACTAGTAAAACGGGTAAAACGAGTAAAACGAGTAAAACGAGTAAAACGAGTAAAACTAGTAAAACTAGTAAAACCAGTAAAACGAGTAAAACGAGCAAAACGAGTAAAACGAGCAAAACTAGTAAAACGAGTAAAACGAGTAAAACGAGTAAAACGAGTAAAACGAGTAAAACGAGTAAAACGAGTAAAACGAGTAAAACGAGTAAAACGAGTAAAACGAGTAAAACGAGTAAAACGAGTAAAACTAGTAAAACGAGTAAAACGAGTAAAACGAGTAAAACGAGTAAAACGAGTAAAACGAGTAAAACGAGTGAAACGAGTAAAACGAGTAAAACGAGTAAAACGAGTAAAACGAGTAAAACGAGTAAAACTAGTAAAACGAGTAAAACGAGTAAAACGAGTAAAACGGGCAAAACGAGTAAAACGGGTAAAACGAGTAAAACGGGTAAAACGAGTAAAACGGGTAAAACGAGTAACACGGGTAAAACGAGTAAAACGGGTAAAACGAGTAAAACGAGTAAAACGAGTAAAACGAGTAAAACGAGTAAAACGAGTAAAACGAGTAAAACGAGTAAAACGAGTAAAACGAGTAAAACGAGTAAAACGAGTAAAACGAGTAAAACGAGTAAAACGAGTAAAACGAGTAAAACGAGTAAAATTAGTAAAACGAGTAAAACGGGCAAAACGAGTAAAACGGGTAAAACGAGTAAAACGGGTAAAACGAGTAAAACGGGTAAAACGAGTAAAACGGGTAAAACGAGTAAAACGGGTAAAACGAGTAAAACGGGTAAAACGAGTAAAACGAGTAAAACGAGTAAAACGAGTAAAACGAGTAAAACGAGTAAAACGAGTAAAACGAGTAAAACTAGTAAAACGAGTAAAACGAGTAAAACGAGTAAAACGAGTAAAACCAGTAAAACGAGTAAAACGAGTAAAACGAGTAAAACGAGTAAAACGAGTAAAACGAGTAAAACGAGTAAAACGAGTAAAACGAGTAAAACGAGTAAAACGAGTAAAACGAGCAAAACTAGTAAAACGAGTAAAACGAGTAAAACGAGTAAAACGAGTAAAACGAGTAAAACGAGTAAAACGAGTAAAACTAGTAAAACTAGTAAAACGAGTAAAACGAGTAAAACGAGTAAAACTAGTAAAACTAGTAAAACCAGTAAAACGAGTAAAACGAGCAAAACGAGTAAAACGAGTAAAACGAGTAAAACGAGTAAAACGAGCAAAACGAGTAAAACTAGTAAAACGAGTAAAACGAGTAAAACGAGTAAAACGAGTAAAACGAGTAAAACGAGTAAAACGAGTAAAACGAGTAAAACGAGTAAAACGAGTAAAACGAGTAAAACGAGTAAAACGAGTAAAACGAGTAAAACGGGCAAAACGAGTAAAACGGGTAAAACGAGTAAAACGGGTAAAACTAGTAAAACGGGTAAAACGAGTAAAACGAGTAAAACGAGTAAAACGAGTAAAACGAGTAAAACGAGTAAAACGAGTAAAACGAGTAAAACGAGTAAAACGGGCAAAACGAGTAAAACGGGTAAAACGAGTAAAACGGGTAAAACTAGTAAAACGGGTAAAACGAGTAAAACGAGTAAAACTAGTAAAACTAGTAAAACCAGTAAAACGAGTAAAACGAGCAAAACTAGTAAAACGAGTAAAACGAGTAAAACGAGTAAAACGAGCAAAACTAGTAAAACTAGTAAAACGAGTAAAACGAGTAAAACGAGTAAAACGAGTAAAACGGGCAAAACGAGTAAAACGGGTAAAACGAGTAAAACGGGTAAAACTAGTAAAACGGGTAAAACGAGTAAAACGAGTAAAACGGGTAAAACGAGTAAAACGGGTAAAACGAGTAAAACGGGTAAAACGAGTAAAACGGGTAAAACGAGTAAAACGAGTAAAACGAGTAAAACGAGTAAAACGAGTAAAACGAGTAAAACGAGTAAAACTAGTAAAACGAGTAAAACGAGTAAAACGAGTAAAACGAGTAAAACCAGTAAAACGAGTAAAACGAGTAAAACGAGTAAAACGAGTAAAACGAGTAAAACGAGTAAAACGAGTAAAACGAGTAAAACGAGTAAAACGAGCAAAACTAGTAAAACGAGTAAAACGAGTAAAACGAGTAAAACGAGTAAAACGAGTAAAACGAGTAAAACGAGTAAAACTAGTAAAACTAGTAAAACGAGTAAAACGAGTAAAACGAGTAAAACTAGTAAAACTAGTAAAACCAGTAAAACGAGTAAAACGAGCAAAACGAGTAAAACGAGCAAAACTAGTAAAACGAGTAAAACGAGTAAAACGAGTAAAACGAGTAAAACGAGCAAAACTAGTAAAACTAGTAAAACGAGTAAAACGAG
>NW_027485280.1:0-44466 GCF_050908995.1 Andrena cerasifolii | reverse complement strand
GGAAAGAGGTATACTAAATTTCAGCTTCAAAGGCATCGCCTTAAAGTTGCCAATACGAGGCGGAGGCCTTTCAAGAGGCGTTCGAAAATTCTGCGTCTCTTCGTTAAGCAGTCACTGTCTCGAAACATATGCGCCACTTCTCGCTCATTGATTTGCTCCACGAAGACGTTACTTTGTGCCATCTCTTTCGACGGCATGTTCTCCTGTTACAAAGCCCAATTTTATGCATTCTGAAAATATTCACAAGATTTTGGCCAATACATCAGGAGAACATGAAGTGAAAAGAGGTATACTAAATTTCAGCTTCAAAGGCATCGCCTTAAAGTTGCCAATACGAGGCGGAGGCCTTTCAAGAGGCGTTCGAAAATTCTGCGTCTCTTCGTTAAGCAGTCACTGTCTCGAAACATCTGCGCCACTTCTCGCTCTTTGATTTGCTCTCCGGAGACGTTACTTTGTGCCATCTCTTTCGACGGCATGTTCTCCTGTTACAAAGCGTAATTTTGTGCATTCTGAAAATTTTCGGCAGATTTTCGCCAATAAATCATGAGAACATGAAGTGGAAAGAGGTATACTAAATTTAAGCTTCAAAGGCATCGCCTTATAGTTGCTAATAAGAGGGGCAGGCCTTTCAAGAGTCGTTCGAAAATACTGCGTCTCTTCGTTAAACAGTCACTGTCCCGAAATATCTGTGCCACTCCTCGCTCTTTGATTTGCTCTCCGGAGACGTTACTTTGTGCCATCACTTTCGACGGCATGTTCTCCTGTTACAAAGTCCACTTTTGTGCATTCTCGAAATGTTCGCCTGATTTTGGCCAATATATCATGAGAACATGAAGTGGAAAGAGGTATACTAAATTTCAGCTTCAAAGGCATCGCCTTAAAGTTGCAAATAAGAGGGGCAGGCCTTTCAAGAGGCGTTCGAAAATACTGCGTCTCTTCGTTAAACAGTCACTGTCTCGAAATATCTGTGCCACTCCTCGCTCTTTGATTTGCTCTCCGGAGACGTTACTTTGTGCCATCTCTTTCGACGGCATATTCTACTCTTACAAAGTGCAATTTTGAGCATTCTGAATATATTCACCAGATTTTGGCCAATACATCAGGAGAACATGAAGTGGAAAGAGGTATACTAAATTTCAGCTTCAAAGGCATCGCCTTACAGTTGCCAATACGAGGCGGAGGCCTTTCAAGAGGCGTTAGAAAATTCTGCGTCTCTTCGTTAAGCAGTCACTGTCTCGAAACATCTGCGCCACTTCTCGCTCATTGATTTGCTCTCCGAAGACGTTACTTTGTGCCATCTCTTTCGACGGCATGTGCTCCTGTTACAAAGCCCAATTTTGTGCATTCTGAAAATATTCACCAGATTTGGGCCAATACATCAGGAGAACATGAAGTGGAAAGAGGTATACTAAATTTCAGCTTCAAAGGCATCGCCTTAAAGTTGCCAATACGAGGCGGAGGCCTTTCAAGAGGCGTTCGAAAATTCTGCGTCTCTTCGTTAAGCAGTCACTGTCTCGAAACATCTGCGCCACTTCTCGCTCTTTGATTTGCTCTCCGGAGACGTTACTTTGTGCCATCTCTTTCGACGGCATGTTCTCCTGTTATAAAGCGTAATTTTGTGCATTCTGAAAATTTTCGCCAGATTTTGGTCATTAAATCATGAGAACATGAAGCGGAACGAGGTATACTAAATTTCAGCTTCAAAGGCATCGCCGTAAAGTTGCAAATAAGAGGCGCAGGCCTTTCAAGAGGCGTTCGAAAATACTGCGTCTCTTCGTTAAACAGTCACTGTCTCGAAACATCTGCGCCACTTCTCGCTCTTTGATTTGCTCTCCGGAGACGTTACTTTGTGCCATCTCTTTCGGCGGCATGTTCTCCTGTTACAAAGCCCAATTTTCTGCATTCTGAAAATATTCACAAGATTTGGCCAATACATCAGGAGAACATGAAGTGGAAAGAGGTATACTAAATTACAGCTTCAAAGGCATCGCCTTAAAGTTGCAAATAAGAGGCGCAGGCATTTCAAGAGGCGTTCGAAAATTCTGCGTCTCTTCGTTAAGCAGTCACTGTCTCGACACATCTGCGCCACTTCTCGCTCTTTGATTTGCTCTCCGGAGACGTTACTTTGTGCCATCTCTTTCGACGGCATGTTCTCCTGTTACAAAGCGTAATTTTGTGCATTCTGAAAATTTTCGGCAGATTTTCGCCAATAAAGCATGAGAACATGAATTGGAAAGAGGTATACTAAATTTCAGTTTCAATGGCATCGCCTTAAAGTTGCAAATAAGAGGCGCAGGCCTTTCAAGAGGCGTTCGAAAATACTGCGTCTCTTCGTTAAACAATCACTGTCCCGAAATATCTGTGCCACTCCTCGCTCTTTGATTTGCTCTCCGGAGACGTTACTTTGTGCCATCACTTTCGACGGCATGTTCTCCTGTTACAAAGTCCACTTTTGTGCATTCTCGAAATCTTCGCCTGATTTTGGCCATTATATCATGAGAACATGAAGTGGAAAGAGGTATACTAAATTTCAGCTTCAAAGGCATCGCCTTAAAGTTGGAAATAAGAGGCGCAGGCATTTCAAGAGGCGTTCGAAAATTCTGCGTCTCTTCGTTAAGCAGTCACTGTCTCGAAACATCTGCGCCACTTCTCGCTCTTTGATTTGCTCTCCGGAGACGTTACTTTGTGCCATCTCTTTCGACCGCATATTCTACTCTTACAAAGTGCAATTTTGAGCATTCTGAATATATTCACCAGATTTTGGCCAATACATCAGGAGAACATGAAGTGGAAAGAGGTATACTAAATTTCAGCTTCAAAGGCATCGCCTTAAAGTTGCCAATACGAGGCGGAGGCCTTTCAAGAGGCGTTCGAAAATTCTGCGTCTCTTCGTTAAGCAGTCACTGTCTCGAAACATCTGCGCCACTTCTCGCTCATTGATTTGCTCTCCGAAGACGTTACATTGTGCCATCTCTTTCGACGGCATGTTCTCCTGTTACAAAGCCCAATTTTATGCATTCTGAAAATATTCACAAGATTTTGGCCAATACATCAGGAGAACATGAAGTGGAAAGAGGTATACTAAATTTCAGCTTCAAAGGCATCGCCTTAACGTTGCCAATACGAGGCGCAGGCCTTTCAAGAGGCGTTCGAAAATTCTGCGTCTCTTCGTTAAGCAGTCACTGTCTCGAAACATCTGCGCCACTTCTCGCTCATTGATTTGCTCTCCGAAGACGTTACTTTGTGCCATCTCTTTCGACGGCATGTTCTCCTGTTACAAAGCCCAATTTTGAGCATTCTGAATATATTCACCAGATTTTGGCCAATACATCAGGAGAACATGAAGTGGAAAGAGGTATACTAAATTTCAGCTTCAAAGGCATCGCCTTAAAGTTGCAAATAAGAGGCGCAGGCCTTTCAAGAGGCGTTCGAAAATACTGCGTCTCTTCGATAAACAGTCACTGTCTCGAAACATCTGCGCCACTTCTCGCTCTTTGATTTGCTCTCCGAAGACGTTACTTTGTGCCATCTCTTTCGACGGCATGTTCTCCTGTTACAAAACCCAATTTTGTGCATTCTGAAAATATTCACCAGATTTTGGCCAATACATCAGGAGAACATGAAGTGGAAAGAGGTATACTAAATTTCAGCTTCAAAGGCATCGCCTTAAAGTTGCAAATAAGAGGCGCAGGCCTTTCAAGATGCGTTCGAAAATTCTGCGTCTCTTCGTTAAACAGTCACTGTCTCGAAACATCTGCGCCATTTCTCGCACTTTGATTTGCTCTCCGGAGACGGAACTTTGTGACATATCTTTCGACGGCATGTTCTCCAGTTACAAAGCCCAATTTTGTGCATTCTGTAAATTTTCGCCAGATTATGGCCAATATATCAGGAGAACATGAAGTGAAAAGAGGTATACTAAATTTCAGCTTCAAAGGCATCGCCTTAAAGTTGCCAATACGAGGCGGAGGCCTTTCAAGAGGCGTTCGAAAATTCTGCGTCTCTTCGTTAAGCAGTCACTGTCTCGAAACATCTGCGCCACTTCTCGCTCAATGATTTGCTCTCCGAAGACGTTACTTTGTGCCATCTCTTTCGACGGCATGTTCTCCTGTTACAAAGCCCAATTTTGAGCATTCTGAATATATTCACCAGATTTTGGCCAATACATCAGGAGAACATGAAGTGGAAAGAGGTATACTAAATTTCAGCTTCAAAGGCATCGCCTTAAAGTTGCAAATAAGAGGCGCAGGCCTTTCAAGAGGCGTTCGAAAATACTGCGTCTCTTCGTTAAACAGTCACTGTCTCGAAACATCTGCGCCACTTCTCGCTCATTGATTTGCTCTCCGGAGACGTTACTTTGTGCCATCTCTTTCGACGGCATGTTCTACTGTTACAAAGCGTAATTTTGTGCATTCTGAATATTTTAGCCAGATTTTGGCCAATATATCAGGAGAACATGACGTGGAAAGAGGTATACTAAATTTCAGCTTCAAAGGCATCGCCTTAAAGTTGCAAATAAGAGGCGCAGGCCTTTCAAGAGGCGTTCGAAAATTCTGCGTCTCTTCGTTAAACAGTCACTGTCTCGAAACATCTGCGCCATTTCTCGCACTTTGATTTGCTCTCCGGAGACGTAACTTTGTGCCATATCTTTCGACGGCATGTTCTCCAGTTACAAAGCCCAATTTTGTGCATTCTGTAAATTTTCGCCAGATTATGGCCAATATATCAGGAGAACATGAAGTGAAAAGAGGTATACTAAATTTCAGCTTCAAAGGCATCGCCTTAAAGTTGCCAATACGAGGCGGAGGCCTTTCAAGAGGCGTTCGAAAATTCTGCGTCTCTTCGTTAAGCAGTCACTGTCTCGAAACATCTGCGCCACTTCTCGCTCTTTGATTTGCTCTCCGGACACGTTACTTTGTGCCATCACTTTCGACGGCATGTTCTACTCTTACAAAGTGCAATTTTGAGCATTCTGAATATATTCACCAGATTTTGGCCAATACATCAGGAGAACATGAAGTGGAAAGAGGTATACTAAATTTCAGCTTCAAAGGCATCGCCTTAAAGTTGCCAATACGAGGCGGAGGCCTTTCAAGAGGCGTTCGAAAATTCTGCGTCTCTTCGTTAAGCAGTCACTGTCTCGAAACATCTGCGCCACTTCTCGCTCATTGATTTGCTCTCCGAAGACGTTACATTGTGCCATCTCTTTCGACGGCATGTTCTCCTGTTACAAAGCCCAATTTTATGCATTCTGAAAATATTCACAAGATTTTGGCCAATACATCAGGAGAACATGAAGTGGAAAGAGGTATACTAAATTTCAGCTTCAAAGGCATCGCCTTAACGTTGCCAATACGAGGCGCAGGCCTTTCAAGAGGCGTTCGAAAATTCTGCGTCTCTTCGTTAAGCAGTCACTGTCTCGAAACATCTGCGCCACTTCTCGCTCATTGATTTGCTCTCCGAAGACGTTACTTTGTGCCATCTCTTTCGACGGCATGTTCTCCTGTTACAAAGCCCAATTTTGAGCATTCTGAATATATTCACCAGATTTTGGCCAATACATCAGGAGAACATGAAGTGGAAAGAGGTATACTAAATTTCAGCTTCAAAGGCATCGCCTTAAAGTTGCAAATAAGAGGCGCAGGCCTTTCAAGAGGCGTTCGAAAATACTGCGTCTCTTCGATAAACAGTCACTGTCTCGAAACATCTGCGCCACTTCTCGCTCTTTGATTTGCTCTCCGAAGACGTTACTTTGTGCCATCTCTTTCGACGGCATGTTCTCCTGTTACAAAACCCAATTTTGTGCATTCTGAAAATATTCACCAGATTTTGGCCAATACATCAGGAGAACATGAAGTGGAAAGAGGTATACTAAATTTCAGCTTCAAAGGCATCGCCTTAAAGTTGCAAATAAGAGGCGCAGGCCTTTCAAGATGCGTTCGAAAATTCTGCGTCTCTTCGTTAAACAGTCACTGTCTCGAAACATCTGCGCCATTTCTCGCACTTTGATTTGCTCTCCGGAGACGGAACTTTGTGACATATCTTTCGACGGCATGTTCTCCAGTTACAAAGCCCAATTTTGTGCATTCTGTAAATTTTCGCCAGATTATGGCCAATATATCAGGAGAACATGAAGTGAAAAGAGGTATACTAAATTTCAGCTTCAAAGGCATCGCCTTAAAGTTGCCAATACGAGGCGGAGGCCTTTCAAGAGGCGTTCGAAAATTCTGCGTCTCTTCGTTAAGCAGTCACTGTCTCGAAACATCTGCGCCACTTCTCGCTCATTGATTTGCTCTCCGAAGACGTTACTTTGTGCCATCTCTTTCGACGGCATGTTCTCCTGTTACAAAGCCCAATTTTGAGCATTCTGAATATATTCACCAGATTTTGGCCAATACATCAGGAGAACATGAAGTGGAAAGAGGTATACTAAATTTCAGCTTCAAAGGCATCGCCTTAAAGTTGCAAATAAGAGGCGCAGGCCTTTCAAGAGGCGTTCGAAAATACTGCGTCTCTTCGTTAAACAGTCACTGTCTCGAAACATCTGCGCCACTTCTCGCTCATTGATTTGCTCTCCGGAGACGTTACTTTGTGCCATCTCTTTCGACGGCATGTTCTACTGTTACAAAGCGTAATTTTGTGCATTCTGAATATTTTAGCCAGATTTTGGCCAATATATCAGGAGAACATGACGTGGAAAGAGGTATACTAAATTTCAGCTTCAAAGGCATCGCCTTAAAGTTGCAAATAAGAGGCGCAGGCCTTTCAAGAGGCGTTCGAAAATTCTGCGTCTCTTCGTTAAACAGTCACTGTCTCGAAACATCTGCGCCATTTCTCGCACTTTGATTTGCTCTCCGGAGACGTAACTTTGTGCCATATCTTTCGACGGCATGTTCTCCAGTTACAAAGCCCAATTTTGTGCATTCTGTAAATTTTCGCCAGATTATGGCCAATATATCAGGAGAACATGAAGTGAAAAGAGGTATACTAAATTTCAGCTTCAAAGGCATCGCCTTAAAGTTGCCAATACGAGGCGGAGGCCTTTCAAGAGGCGTTCGAAAATTCTGCGTCTCTTCGTTAAGCAGTCTCTGTCTCGAAACATCTGCGCCACTTCTCGCTCTTTGATTTGCTCTCCGGACACGTTACTTTGTGCCATCACTTTCGACGGCATGTTCTCCAGTTACAAAGCCCAATTTTGTGCATTCTGTAAATTTTCGCCAGATTATGGCCAATATATCAGGAGAACATGAAGTGAAAAGAGGAATACTAAATTTCAGCTTCAAAGGCATCGCCTTAAAGTTGCCAATACGAGGCGGAGGCCTTTCAAGAGGCGTTCGAAAATTCTGCGTCTCTTCGTTAAGCAGTCACTGTCTCGAAACATCTGCGCCACTTCTCGCTCTTTGATTTGCTCTCCGGAGACGTTACTTTGTGCCATCTCTTTCGACGGCATGTTCTCCTGTTACAAAGCGTAATTATGTGCATTCTGAAAATTTTCGGCAGATTTTCGCCAATAAATCATGAGAACATGAAGTGGAAAGAGGTATACTAAACTTCAGCTTCAAAGGCATCGCCTTAAAGTTGCAAATAAGAGGGGCAGGCCTTTCAAGAGGCGTTCGAAAATACTGCGTCTCTTCGTTAAACAGTCACTGTCCCGAAATATCTGTGCCACTCCTCGCTCTTTGATTTGCTCTCCGGAGACGTTACTTTGTGCCATCTCTTTCGACGGCATATTCTACTCTTACAAAGTGCAATTTTGAGCATTCTGAATATATTCACCAGATTTTGGCCAATACATCAGGAGAACATGAAGTGGAAAGAGGTATACTAAATTTCAGCTTCAAAGGCATCGCCTTAAAGTTGCCAATACGAGGCGGAGGCCTTTCAAGAGGCGTTAGAAAATTCTGCGTCTCTTCGTTAAGCAGTCACTGTCTCGAAACATCTGCGCCACTTCTCGCTCATTGATTTGCTCTCCGAAGACGTTACTTTGTGCCATCTCTTTCGACGGCATGTTCTCCTGTTACAGAGCCCAATTTTATGCATTCTGAAAATATTCACAAGATTTTGGCCAATACATCAGGAGAACATGAAGTGGAAAGAGGTATACTAAATTTCAGCTTCAAAGGCATCGCCTTAACGTTGCCAATACGAGGCGCAGGACTTTCATGAGGCGTTCGAAAATTCTGCGTCTCTTCGTTAAGCAGTCACTGTCTCGAAACATCTGCGCCACTTCTCGCTCATTGATTTGCTCCCCGAAGACGTTACTTTGTGCCTTCTCTTTCGACGGCATGTTCTCCTGTTACAAAGCCCAATTTTATGCATTCTGAAAATATTCACAAGATTTTGGCCAATACATCAGGAGAACATGAAGTGGAAAGAGGTATACTAAATTTCAACTTCAAAGGCATCGCCTTAAAGTTGCCAATACGAGGCGGAGGCCTTTCAAGAGGCGTTCGAAAATTCTGCGTCTCTTCGTTAAGTAGTCACTGTCTCGAAACATCTGCGCCACTTCTCGCTCTTTGATTTGCTCTCCGAAGACGTTACTTTGTGCCATCTCTTTCGACGGCATGTTCTCCTGTTACAAAGCCCAATTTTGTGCATTCTGAAAATATTCACCAGATTTTGGCCAATACATCAGGAGAACATGAAGTGGAAAGAGGTATACTAAATTTCAGCTGCAAAGGCATCGCCTTAAAGTTGCCAATACGAGGCGGAGGCCTTTCAAGAGGCGTTCGAAAATTCTGCGTCTCTTCGTTAAGCAGTCACTGTCTCGAAACATCTGCGCTACTTCTCGCTCATTGATTTGCTCCCCGAAGACGTTACTTTGTGCCATCTCTTTCGACGGCATGTTCTCCTGTTACAAAGCCCAATTTTATGCATTCTGAAAATATTCACAAGATTTTGGCCAATATATCAGGAGAACATGAAGTGGAAAGAGGTATACTAAATTTCAGCTTCAAAGGCATCGCCTTAAAGTTGCCAATACGAGGCGGAGGCCTTTCAAGAGGCGTTCGAAAATTCTGCGTCTCTTCGTTAAGCAGTCACTGTCTCGAAACATCTGCGCCACTTCTCGCTCTTTGATTTGCTCTCCGGAGACGTTACTTTGTGCCATCTCTTTCGACGGCATGTTCTCTTGTTACAAAGCGTAATTTTGTACATTCTGAAAATTTTCGCCAGATTTTCGCCAATAAATCATGAGTACATGAAGTGGAAAGAGGTATACTAAATTTCAGCTTCAATGGCATCGCCTTAAAGTTGCAAATAAGAGGCGCAGGCCTTTCAAGAGGCGTTCGAAAATACTGCGTCTCTTCGTTAAACAATCACTGTCCCGAAATATCTGTGCCACTCCTCGCTCTTTGATTTGCTCTCCGGAGACGTTACTTTGTGCCATCACTTTCGACGGCATGTTCTCCTGTTACAAAGTCCACTTTTGTGCATTCTCGAAATGTTCGCCTGATGTTGGCCAATATATCATGAGAACATGACGTGGAAAGAGGTATACTAAATTTCAGCTTCAAAGGCATCGGCTTAAAGTTGGAAATAAGAGGCGCCGGCATTTCAAGAGGCGTTCGAAAATTCTGCGTCTCTTCGTTAAGCAGTCACTGTCTCGAAACATCTGCGCCACTTCTCGCTCATTGATTTGCTCCCCGAAGACGTTACTTTGTGCCATCTCTTTCGACGGCATGTTCTCCTGTTACAAAGCCCAATTTTATGCATTCTGAAAATATTCACAAGATTTGGCCAATACATCAGGAGAACATGAAGTGGAAAGAGGTATACTAAATTTCAGCTTCAAAGGCATCGCCTTAAAGTTGCAAATAAGAGGCGCAGGCATTTCAAGAGGCGTTCGAAAATTCTGCGTCTCTTCGTTAAGCAGTCACTGTCTCGACACATCTGCGCCACTTCTCGCTCTTTGATTTGCTCTCCGGAGACGTTACTTTGTGCCATCTCTTTCGACGGCATGTTCTCCTGTTACAAAGCGTAATTTTGTGCATTCTGAAAATTTTCGGCAGATTTTCGCCAATAAATCATGAGAACATGAAGTGGAAAGAGGTATACTAAATTTCAGCTTCAATGGCATCGCCTTAAAGTTGCAAATAAGAGGCGCAGGCCTTTCAAGAGGCGTTCGAAAATACTGCGTCTCTTCGTTAAACAATCACTGTCCCGAAATATCTGTGCCACTCCTCGCTCTTTGATTTGCTCTCCGGAGACGTTACTTTGTGCCATCACTTTCGACGGCATGTTCTCCTGTTACAAAGTCCACTTTTGTGCATTCTCGAAATCTTCGCCTGATTTTGGCCAATATATCATGAGAACATGAAGTGGAAAGAGGTATACTAAATTTCAGCTTCAAAGGCATCGCCTTAAAGTTGGAAATAAGAGGCGCAGGCATTTCAAGAGGCGTTCGAAAATTCTGCGTCTCTTCGTTAAGCAGTCACTGTCTCGAAACATCTGCGCCACTTCTCGCTCTTTGATTTGCTCTCCGGAGACGTTACTTTGTGCCATCTCTTTCGACAGCATATTCTACTCTTACAAAGTGCAATTTTGAGCATTCTGAAAATATTCGCCAGATTATGGCCAATATATCAGGAGAACATGAAGTGGAAAGAGGTATACTAAATTTCAGCTTCAAAGGCATCGCCTTAAAGTTGCAAATAAGAGGCGCAGGCATTTCAAGAGGCGTTCGAAAATTCTGCGTCTCTTCGTTAAGCAGTCACTGTCTCGAAACATCTGCGCCACTTCTCGCTCATTGATTTGCTCTCCGAAGACGTTACTTTGCGCCATCTCTTTCGACGGCATGTTCTCCTGTTACAAAGCCCAATTTTATGCATTCGGAAAATATTCACAAGATTTTGGCCAATACATCAGGAGAACATGAAGTGGAAAGAGGTATACTAAATTTCAGCTTCAAAGGCATCGCCTTAACGTTGCCAATACGAGGCGCAGGACATTCAAGAGGCGTTCGAAAATTCTGCGTCTCTTCGTTAAGCAGTCACTGTCTCGAAACATCTGCGCCACTTCTCGCTCATTGATTTGCTCTCCGAAGACGTTACTTTGTGCCATCTCTTTCGACGGCATATTCTCCTGTTACAAAGCCCAATTTTGTGCATTCTGAAAATATTCACCAGATTTGGGCCAATACATCAGGAGAACATGAAGTGGAAAGAGGTATACTAAATTTCAGCTTCAAAGGCATCGCCTTAAAGTTGCTAATACGAGGCGGAGGCCTTTCAAGAGGCGTTCGAAAATTCTGCGTCTCTTCGTTAAGCAGTCACTGTCTCGAAACATCTGCGCCACTTCTCGCTCTTTGATTTGCTCTCCGGAGACGTTACTTTGTGCCATCTCTTTCGACGGCATGTTCTCCTGTTACAAAGCGTAATTTTGTGCATTCTGAAAATTTTCGCCTGATTTTGGCCAATATATCATGAGAACATGAAGTGGAAAGAGGTATACTAAATTTCAGCTTCAATGGCATCGCCTTAACGTTGCCAATACGAGGCGCAGGCCTTTCAAGAGGCGTTCGAAAATACTGCGTCTCTTCGTTAAACAATCACTGTCCCGAAATATCTGTGCCACTCCTCGCTCTTTGATTTGCTCTCCGGAGACGTTACTTTGTGCCATCTCTTTCGACAGCATATTCTACTCTTACAAAGTGCAATTTTGAGCATTCTGAAAATATTCGCCAGATTATGGCCAATATATCAGGAGAACATGAAGTGGAAAGAGGTATACTAAATTTCAGCTTCAAAGGCATCGCCTTAAAGTTGCAAATAAGAGGCGCAGGCATTTCAAGAGGCGTTCGAAAATTCTGCGTCTCTTCGTTAAGCAGTCACTCTCTCGAAACATCTGCGCCACTTCTCGCTCATTGATTTGCTCTCCGAAGACGTTACTTTGCGCCATCTCTTTCGACGGCATGTTCTCCTGTTACAAAGCCCAATTTTATGCATTCTGAAAATATTCACAAGATTTTGGCCAATATATCAGGAGAACATGAAGTGGAAAGAGATATACTAAATTTCAGCTTCAAAGGCATCGCCTTAACGTTGCCAATACGAGGCGCAGGACTTTCAAGAGGCGTTCGAAAATTCTGCGTCTCTTCGTTAAGCAGTCACTGTCTCGAAACATCTGCGCCACTTCTCGCTCATTGATTTGCTCTCCGAAGACGTTACTTTGTGCCATCTCTTTCGACGGCATATTCTCCTGTTACAAAGCCCAATTTTGTGCATTCTGAAAATATTCACCAGATTTGGGCCAATACATCAGGAGAACATGAAGTGGAAAGAGGTATACTAAATTTCAGCTTCAAAGGCATCGCCTTAAAGTTGCTAATACGAGGCGGAGGCCTTTCAAGAGGCGTTCGAAAATTCTGCGTCTCTTCGTTAAGCAGTCACTGTCTCGAAACATCTGCGCCACTTTTCGCTCTTTGATTTGCTCTCCGGAGACGTTACTTTGTGCCATCTCTTTCGACAGCATATTCTACTCTTACAAAGTGCAATTTTGAGCATTCTGAAAATATTCGCCAGATTATGGCCAATATATCAGGAGAACATGAAGTGGAAAGAGGTATACTAAATTTCAGCTTCAAAGGCATCGCCTTAAAGTTGCAAATAAGAGGCGCAGGCATTTCAAGAGGCGTTCGAAAATTCTGCGTCTCTTCGTTAAGCAGTCACTGTCTCGAAACATCTGCGCCACTTCTCGCTCATTGATTTGCTCTCCGGAGACGTTACTTTGTGCCATCTCTTTCGACGGCATGTTCTCTTGTTACAAAGCGTAATTTTGTACATTCTGAAAATTTTCGCCAGATTTTCGCCAATAAATCATGAGTACATGAAGTGGAAAGAGGTATACTAAATTTCAGCTTCAATGGCATCGCCTTAAAGTTGCAAATAAGAGGCGCAGGCCTTTCAAGAGGCGTTCGAAAATACTGCGTCTCTTCGTTAAACAATCACTGTCCCGAAATATCTGTGCCACTCCTCGCTCTTTGATTTGCTCTCCGGAGACGTTACTTTGTGCCATCACTTTCGACGGCATGTTCTCCTGTTACAAAGTCCACTTTTGTGCATTCTCGAAATGTTCGCCTGATGTTGGCCAATATATCATGAGAACATGAAGTGGAAAGAGGTATACTAAATTTCAGCTTCAAAGGCATCGGCTTAAAGTTGGAAATAAGAGGCGCCGGCATTTCAAGAGGCGTTCGAAAATTCTGCGTCTCTTCGTTAAGCAGTCACTGTCTCGAAACATCTGCGCCACTTCTCGCTCATTGATTTGCTCCCCGAAGACGTTACTTTGTGCCATCTCTTTCGACGGCATGTTCTCCTGTTACAAAGCCCAATTTTATGCATTCTGAAAATATTCACAAGATTTGGCCAATACATCAGGAGAACATGAAGTGGAAAGAGGTATACTAAATTTCAGCTTCAAAGGCATCGCCTTAAAGTTGCAAATAAGAGGCGCAGGCATTTCAAGAGGCGTTCGAAAATTCTGCGTCTCTTCGTTAAGCAGTCACTGTCTCGACACATCTGTGCCACTTCTCGCTCTTTGATTTGCTCTCCGGAGACGTTACTTTGTGCCATCTCTTTCGACGGCATGTTCTCCTGTTACAAAGCGTAATTTTGTGCATTCTGAAAATTTTCGGCAGATTTTCGCCAATAAATCATGAGAACATGAAGTGGAAAGAGGTATACTAAATTTCAGCTTCAATGGCATCGCCTTAAAGTTGCAAATAAGAGGCGCAGGCCTTTCAAGAGGCGTTCGAAAATACTGCGTCTCTTCGTTAAACAATCACTGTCCCGAAATATCTGTGCCACTCCTCGCTCTTTGATTTGCTCTCCGGAGACGTTACTTTGTGCCATCACTTTCGACGGCATGTTCTCCTGTTACCAAGTCCACTTTTGTGCATTCTCGAAATCTTCGCCTGATTTTGGCCAATATATCATGAGAACATGAAGTGGAAAGAGGTATACTAAATTTCAGCTTCAAAGGCATCGCCTTAAAGTTGGAAATAAGAGGCGCAGGCATTTCAAGAGGCGTTCGAAAATTCTGCGTCTCTTCGTTAAGCAGTCACTGTCTCGAAACATCTGCGCCACTTCTCGCTCTTTGATTTGCTCTCCGGAGACGTTACTTTGTGCCATCTCTTTCGACAGCATATTCTACTCTTACAAAGTGCAATTTTGAGCATTCTGAAAATATTCGCCAGATTATGGCCAATATATCAGGAGAACATGAAGTGGAAAGAGGTATACTAAATTTCAACTTCAAAGGCATCGCCTTAAAGTTGCAAATAAGAGGCGCAGGCATTTCAAGAGGCGTTCGAAAATTCTGCGTCTCTTCGTTAAGCAGTCACTGTCTCGAAACATCTGCGCCACTTCTCGCTCATTGATTTGCTCTCCGAAGACGTTACTTTGCGCCATCTCTTTCGACGGCATGTTCTCCTGTTACAAATCCCAATTTTATGCATTCTGAAAATATTCACAAGATTTTGGCCAATACATCAGGAGAACATGAAGTGGAAAGAGGTATACTAAATTTCAGCTTCAAAGGCATCGCCTTAACGTTGCCAATACGAGGCGCAGGACTTTCAAGAGGCGTTCGAAAATTCTGCGTCTCTTCGTTAAGCAGTCACTGTCTCGAAACATCTGCGCCACTTCTCGCTCATTGATTTGCTCTCCGAAGACGTTACTTTGTGCCATCTCTTTCGACGGCATATTCTCCTGTTACAAAGCCCAATTTTGTGCATTCTGAAAATATTCACCAGATTTGGGCCAATACATCAGGAGAACATGAAGTGGAAAGAGGTATACTAAATTTCAGCTTCAAAGGCATCGCCTTAAAGTTGCTAATACGAGGCGGAGGCCTTTCAAGAGGCGTTCGAAAATTCTGCGTCTCTTCGTTAAGCAGTCACTGTCTCGAAACATCTGCGCCACTTCTCGCTCTTTGATTTGCTCTCCGGAGACGTTACTTTGTGCCATCCCTTTCGACGGCATGTTCTCCTGTTACAAAGCGTAATTTTGTGCATTCTGAAAATTTTCGCCTGATTTTGGCCAATATATCATGAGAACATGAAGTGGAAAGAGGTATACTAAATTTCAGCTTCAATGGCATCGCCTTAACGTTGCCAATACGAGGCGCAGGCCTTTCAAGAGGCGTTCGAAAATACTGCGTCTCTTCGTTAAACAATCACTGTCCCGAAATATCTGTGCCACTCCTCGCTCTTTGATTTGCTCTCCGGAGACGTTACTTTGTGCCATCACTTTCGACGGCATGTTCTCCTGTTACAAAGTCCACTTTTGTGCATTCTCGAAATCTTCGCCTGATTTTGGCCAATATATCATGAGAACATGAAGTGGAAAGAGGTATACTAAATTTCAGCTTCAAAGGCATCGCCTTAAAGTTGGAAATAAGAGGCGCAGGCATTTCAAGAGGCGTTCGAAAATTCTGCGTCTCTTCGTTAAGCAGTCACTGTCTCGAAACATCTGCGCCACTTCTCGCTCTTTGATTTGCTCTCCGGAGACGTTACTTTGTGCCATCTCTTTCGACAGCATATTCTACTCTTACAAAGTGCAATTTCGAGCATTCTGAAAATATTCGCCAGATTATGGCCAATATATCAGGAGAACATGAAGTGGAAAGAGGTATACTAAATTTCAGCTTCAAAGGCATCGCCTTAAAGTTGCAAATAAGAGGCGCAGGCATTTCAAGAGGCGTTCGAAAATTCTGCGTCTCTTCGTTAAGCAGTCACTGTCTCGAAACATCTGTGCCACTTCTCGCTCATTGATTTGCTCTCCGAAGACGTTACTTTGCGCCATCTCTTTCGACGGCATGTTCTCCTGTTACAAAGCCCAATTTTATGCATTCTGAAAATATTCACAAGATTTTGGCCAATACATCAGGAGAACATGAAGTGGAAAGAGGTATACTAAATTTCAGCTTCAAAGGCATCGCCTTAACGTTGCCAATACGAGGCGCAGGACTTTCAAGAGGCGTTCGAAAATTCTGCGTCTCTTCGTTAAGCAGTCACTGTCTCGAAACATCTGCGCCACTTCTCGCTCATTGATTTGCTCTCCGAAGACGTTACTTTGCGCCATCTCTTTCGACGGCATGTTCTCCTGTTACAAAGCCCAATTTTATGCATTCTGAAAATATTCACAAGATTTTGGCCAATACATCAGGAGAACATGAAGTGGAAAGAGGTATACTAAATTTCAGCTTCAAAGGCATCGCCTTAAAGTTGCCAATACGAGGCGCAGGACTTTCAAGAGGCGTTCGAAAATTCTGCGTCTCTTCGTTAAGCAGTCACTGTCTCGAAACATCTGCGCCACTTCTCGCTCATTGATTTGCTCTCCGAAGACGTTACTTTGTGCCATCTCTTTCGACGGCATATTCTCCTGTTACAAAGCCCAATTTTGTGCATTCTGAAAATATTCACCAGATTTGGGCCAATACATCAGGAGAACATGAAGTGGAAAGAGGTATACTAAATTTCAGCTTCAAAGGCATCGCCTTAAAGTTGCTAATACGAGGCGGAGGCCTTTCAAGAGGCGTTCGAAAATTCTGCGTCTCTTCGTTAAGCAGTCACTGTCTCGAAACATCTGCGCCACTTCTCGCTCTTTGATTTGCTCTCCGGAGACGTTACTTTGTGCCATCTCTTTCGACGGCATGTTCTCCTGTTACAAAGCGTAATTTTGTGCATTCTGAAAATTTTCGCCTGATTTTGGCCAATATATCATGAGAACATGAAGTGGAAAGAGGTATACTAAATTTCAGCTTCAAAGGCATCGCCTTAACGTTGCCAATACGAGGCGCAGGACTTTCAAGAGGCGTTCGAAAATTCTGCGTCTCTTCGTTAAGCAGTCACTGTCTCGAAGCATCTGCGCCACTTCTCGCTCATTGATTTGCTCCCCGAAGACGTTACTTTGTGCCATCTCTTTCGACGGCATGTTCTCCTGTTACAAAGCCCAATTTTGTGCATTCTGAAAATATTCACCAGATTTTGGCCAATACATCAGGAGAACATGAAGTGGAAAGAGGTATACTAAATTTCAGCTTCAAAGGCATCGCCTTAAAGTTGCCAATACGAGGCGGAGGCCTTTCAAGAGGCGTTAGAAAATTCTGCGTCTCTTCGTTAAGCAGTCACTGTCTCGAAACATCTGCGCCACTTCTCGCTCATTGATTTGCTCCCCGAAGACGTTACTTTGTGCCATCTCTTTCGGCGGCATGTTCTCCTGTTACAAAGCCCAATTTTATGCATTCTGTAAATATTCACAAGATTTTGGTCAATACATCAGGAGAACATGAAGTGGAAAGAGGTATACTAAATTTCAGCTTCAAAGGCATCGCCTTAAAGTTGGAAATAAGAGGCGCAGGCATTTCAAGAGGCGTTCGAAAATTCTGCGTCTCTTCGTTAAGCAGTCACTGTCTCGAAACATCTGCGCCACTTCTCGCTCTTTGATTTGCTCTCCGGAGACGTTACTTTGTGCCATCTCTTTCGACAGCATATTCTACTCTTACAAAGTGCAATTTTGAGCATTCTGAAAATATTCGCCAGATTATGGCCAATATATCAGGAGAACATGAAGTGGAAAGAGGTATACTAAATTTCAGCTTCAAAGGCATCGCCTTAAAGTTGCAAATAAGAGGCGCAGGCATTTCAAGAGGCGTTCGAAAATTCTGCGTCTCTTCGTTAAGCAGTCACTGTCTCGAAACATCTGCGCCACTTCTCGCTCATTGATTTGCTCTCCGAAGACGTTACTTTGCGCCATCTCTTTCGACGGCATGTTCTCCTGTTACAAAGCCCAATTTTATGCATTCTGAAAATATTCACAAGATTTTGGCCAATACATCAGGAGAACATGAAGGGGAAAGAGGTATACTAAATTTCAGCTTCAAAGGCATCGCCTTAACGTTGCCAATACGAGGCGCAGGACTTTCAAGAGGCGTTCGAAAATTCTGCGTCTCTTCGTTAAGCAGTCACTGTCTCGAAACATCTGCGCCACTTCTCGCTCATTGATTTGCTCTCCGAAGACGTTACTTTGTGCCATCTCTTTCGACGGCATATTCTCCTGTTACAAAGCCCAATTTTGTGCATTCTGAAAATATTCACCAGATTTGGGCCAATACATCAGGAGAACATGAAGTGGAAAGAGGTATACTAAATTTCAGCTTCAAAGGCATCGCCTTAAAGTTGCTAATACGAGGCGGAGGCCTTTCAAGAGGCGTTCGAAAATTCTGCGTCTCTTCGTTAAGCAGTCACTGTCTCGAAAC
The DNA here is from genome assembly GCF_050908995.1 of Andrena cerasifolii. Classification (NCBI taxonomy): domain Eukaryota; kingdom Metazoa; phylum Arthropoda; class Insecta; order Hymenoptera; family Andrenidae; genus Andrena; species Andrena cerasifolii. Next base: position 26,208 of record NW_027485280.1, on the reverse strand, counting down.
ATCTGCGCCACTTCTCGCTCTTTGATTTGCTCTCCGGAGACGTTACTTTGTGCCATCTCTTTCGACGGCATGTTCTCCTGTTACAAAGCGTAATTTTGTGCATTCTGAAAATTTTCGCCTGATTTTGGCCAATATATCATGAGAACATGAAGTGGAAAGAGGTATACTAAATTTCAGCTTCAAAGGCATCGCCTTAACGTTGCCAATACGAGGCGCAGGACTTTCAAGAGGCGTTCGAAAATTCTGCGTCTCTTCGTTAAGCAGTCACTGTCTCGAAGCATCTGCGCCACTTCTCGCTCATTGATTTGCTCCCCGAAGACGTTACTTTGTGCCATCTCTTTCGACGGCATGTTCTCCTGTTACAAAGCCCAATTTTGTGCATTCTGAAAATATTCACCAGATTTTGGCCAATACATCAGGAGAACATGAAGTGGAAAGAGGTATACTAAATTTCAGCTTCAAAGGCATCGCCTTAAAGTTGCCAATACGAGGCGGAGGCCTTTCAAGAGGCGTTAGAAAATTCTGCGTCTCTTCGTTAAGCAGTCACTGTCTCGAAACATCTGCGCCACTTCTCGCTCATTGATTTGCTCCCCGAAGACGTTACTTTGTGCCATCTCTTTCGGCGGCATGTTCTCCTGTTACAAAGCCCAATTTTATGCATTCTGAAAATATTCACAAGATTTTGGTCAATACATCAGGAGAACATGAAGTGGAAAGAGGTATACTAAATTTCAGCTTCAAAGGCATCGCCTTAAAGTTGCCAATACGAGGCGGAGGCCTTTCAAGAGGCGTTCGAAAATTCTGCGTCTCTTCGTTAAGCAGTCACTGTCTCGAAACTTCTGCGCCACTTCTCGCTCTTTGATTTGCTCTCCGGAGACGGAACTTTGTGACATATCTTTCGACGGCATGTTCTCCAGTTACAAAGCCCAATTTTGTGCATTCTGTAAATTTTCGCCAGATTATGGCCAATATATCAGGAGAACATGAAGTGAAAAGAGGTATACTAAATTTCAGCTTCAAAGGCATCGCCTTAAAGTTGCCAATACGAGGCGGAGGCCTTTCAAGAGGCGTTCGAAAATTCTGCGTCTCTTCGTTAAGCAGTCACTGTCTCGAAACATCTGCGCCACTTCTCGCTCATTGATTTGCTCTCCGAAGACGTTACTTTGTGCCATCTCTTTCGACGGCATGTTCTCCTGTTACAAAGCCCAATTTTGAGCATTCTGAATATATTCACCAGATTTTGGCCAATACATCAGGAGAACATGAAGTGGAAAGAGGTATACTAAATTTCAGCTTCAAAGGCATCGCCTTAAAGTTGCAAATAAGAGGCGCAGGCCTTTCAAGAGGCGTTCGAAAATACTGCGTCTCTTCGTTAAACAGTCACTGTCTCGAAACATCTGCGCCACTTCTCGCTCATTGATTTGCTCTCCGGAGACGTTACTTTGTGCCATCTCTTTCGACGGCATGTTCTACTGTTACAAAGCGTAATTTTGTGCATTCTGAATATTTTAGCCAGATTTTGGCCAATATATCAGGAGAACATGACGTGGAAAGAGGTATACTAAATTTCAGCTTCAAAGGCATCGCCTTAAAGTTGCAAATAAGAGGCGCAGGCCTTTCAAGAGGCGTTCGAAAATTCTGCGTCTCTTCGTTAAACAGTCACTGTCTCCAAACATCTGCGCCATTTCTCGCACTTTGATTTGCTCTCCGGAGACGTAACTTTGTGCCATATCTTTCGACGGCATGTTCTCCAGTTACAAAGCCCAATTTTGTGCATTCTGTAAATTTTCGCCAGATTATGGCCAATATATCAGGAGAACATGAAGTGAAAAGAGGTATACTAAATTTCAGCTTCAAAGGCATCGCCTTAAAGTTGCCAATACGAGGCGGAGGCCTTTCAAGAGGCGTTCGAAAATTCTGCGTCTCTTCGTTAAGCAGTCTCTGTCTCGAAACATCTGCGCCACTTCTCGCTCTTTGATTTGCTCTCCGGACACGTTACTTTGTGCCATCACTTTCGACGGCATGTTCTCCAGTTACAAAGCCCAATTTTGTGCATTCTGTAAATTTTCGCCAGATTATGGCCAATATATCAGGAGAACATGAAGTGAAAAGAGGAATACTAAATTTCAGCTTCAAAGGCATCGCCTTAAAGTTGCCAATACGAGGCGGAGGCCTTTCAAGAGGCGTTCGAAAATTCTGCGTCTCTTCGTTAAGCAGTCACTGTCTCGAAACATCTGCGCCACTTCTCGCTCTTTGATTTGCTCTCCGGAGACGTTACTTTGTGCCATCTCTTTCGACGGCATGTTCTCCTGTTACAAAGCGTAATTATGTGCATTCTGAAAATTTTCGGCAGATTTTCGCCAATAAATCATGAGAACATGAAGTGGAAAGAGGTATACTAAACTTCAGCTTCAAAGGCATCGCCTTAAAGTTGCAAATAAGAGGGGCAGGCCTTTCAAGAGGCGTTCGAAAATACTGCGTCTCTTCGTTAAACAGTCACTGTCCCGAAATATCTGTGCCACTCCTCGCTCTTTGATTTGCTCTCCGGAGACGTTACTTTGTGCCATCTCTTTCGACGGCATATTCTACTCTTACAAAGTGCAATTTTGAGCATTCTGAATATATTCACCAGATTTTGGCCAATACATCAGGAGAACATGAAGTGGAAAGAGGTATACTAAATTTCAGCTTCAAAGGCATCGCCTTAAAGTTGCCAATACGAGGCGGAGGCCTTTCAAGAGGCGTTAGAAAATTCTGCGTCTCTTCGTTAAGCAGTCACTGTCTCGAAACATCTGCGCCACTTCTCGCTCATTGATTTGCTCTCCGAAGACGTTACTTTGTGCCATCTCTTTCGACGGCATGTTCTCCTGTTACAGAGCCCAATTTTATGCATTCTGAAAATATTCACAAGATTTTGGCCAATACATCAGGAGAACATGAAGTGGAAAGAGGTATACTAAATTTCAGCTTCAAAGGCATCGCCTTAACGTTGCCAATACGAGGCGCAGGACTTTCATGAGGCGTTCGAAAATTCTGCGTCTCTTCGTTAAGCAGTCACTGTCTCGAAACATCTGCGCCACTTCTCGCTCATTGATTTGCTCCCCGAAGACGTTACTTTGTGCCTTCTCTTTCGACGGCATGTTCTCCTGTTACAAAGCCCAATTTTATGCATTCTGAAAATATTCACAAGATTTTGGCCAATACATCAGGAGAACATGAAGTGGAAAGAGGTATACTAAATTTCAGCTTCAAAGGCATCGCCTTAAAGTTGCCAATACGAGGCGGAGGCCTTTCAAGAGGCGTTCGAAAATTCTGCGTCTCTTCGTTAAGTAGTCACTGTCTCGAAACATCTGCGCCACTTCTCGCTCTTTGATTTGCTCTCCGAAGACGTTACTTTGTGCCATCTCTTTCGACGGCATGTTCTCCTGTTACAAAGCCCAATTTTGTGCATTCTGAAAATATTCACCAGATTTTGGCCAATACATCAGGAGAACATGAAGTGGAAAGAGGTATACTAAATTTCAGCTGCAAAGGCATCGCCTTAAAGTTGCCAATACGAGGCGGAGGCCTTTCAAGAGGCGTTCGAAAATTCTGCGTCTCTTCGTTAAGCAGTCACTGTCTCGAAACATCTGCGCCACTTCTCGCTCTTTGATTTGCTCTCCGGAGACGTTACTTTGTGCCATCCCTTTCGACGGCATGTTCTCCTGTTACAAAGCGTAATTTTGTGCATTCTGAAAATTTTCGCCAGATTTTGGTCATTAAATCATGAGAACATGAAGTGGAAAGAGGTATACTAAATTTCAGCTTCAATGGCATCGCCTTAAAGTTGCAAATAAGAGGCGCAGGCCTTTCAAGAGGCGTTCGAAAATACTGCGTCTCTTCGTTAAACAATCACTGTCCCGAAATATCTGTGCCACTCCTCGCTCTTTGATTTGCTCTCCGGAGACGTTACTTTGTGCCATCTCTTTCGACGGCATGTTCTACTGTTACAAAGTGCAATTTTGAGCATTCTGAAAATATTCGCCAGATTATGGCCAATATATCAGGAGAACATGAAGTGGAAAGAGGTATAATAAATTTCAGCTTCAAAGGCATCGCCTTAACGTTGCCAATACGAGGCGCAGGACTTTCAAGGGGCGTTCGAAAATTCTGCGTCTCTTCGTTAAGCAGTCACTGTCTCGAAACATCTGCGCCACTTCTCGCTCATTGATTTGCTCTCCGAAGACGTTACTTTGTGCCATCTCTTTCGACGGCATGTTCTCCTGTTACAAAGCCCAATTTTGTGCATTCTGAAAATATTCACCAGATTTTGGCCAATACATCAGGAGAACATGAAGTGGAAAGAGGTATACTAAATTTCAGCTTCAAAGGCATCGCCTTAAAGTTGCCAATACGAGGCGGAGGCCTTTCAAGAGGCGTTCGAAAATTCTGCGTCTCTTCGTTAAGCAGTCACTGTCTCGAAACATCTGCGCTACTTCTCGCTCATTGATTTGCTCCCCGAAGACGTTACTTTGTGCCATCTCTTTCGACGGCATGTTCTCCTGTTACAAAGCCCAATTTTATGCATTCTGAAAATATTCACAAGATTTTGGCCAATATATCAGGAGAACATGAAGTGGAAAGAGGTATACTAAATTTCAGCTTCAAAGGCATCGCCTTAAAGTTGCCAATACGAGGCGGAGGCCTTTCAAGAGGCGTTCGAAAATTCTGCGTCTCTTCGTTAAGCAGTCACTGTCTCGAAACATCTGCGCCACTTCTCGCTCTTTGATTTGCTCTCCGGAGACGTTACTTTGTGCCATCTCTTTCGACGGCATGTTCTCTTGTTACAAAGCGTAATTTTGTACATTCTGAAAATTTTCGCCAGATTTTCGCCAATAAATCATGAGTACATGAAGTGGAAAGAGGTATACTAAATTTCAGCTTCAATGGCATCGCCTTAAAGTTGCAAATAAGAGGCGCAGGCCTTTCAAGAGGCGTTCGAAAATACTGCGTCTCTTCGTTAAACAATCACTGTCCCGAAATATCTGTGCCACTCCTCGCTCTTTGATTTGCTCTCCGGAGACGTTACTTTGTGCCATCACTTTCGACGGCATGTTCTCCTGTTACAAAGTCCACTTTTGTGCATTCTCGAAATGTTCGCCTGATGTTGGCCAATATATCATGAGAACATGACGTGGAAAGAGGTATACTAAATTTCAGCTTCAAAGGCATCGGCTTAAAGTTGGAAATAAGAGGCGCCGGCATTTCAAGAGGCGTTCGAAAATTCTGCGTCTCTTCGTTAAGCAGTCACTGTCTCGAAACATCTGCGCCACTTCTCGCTCATTGATTTGCTCCCCGAAGACGTTACTTTGTGCCATCTCTTTCGACGGCATGTTCTCCTGTTACAAAGCCCAATTTTATGCATTCTGAAAATATTCACAAGATTTGGCCAATACATCAGGAGAACATGAAGTGGAAAGAGGTATACTAAATTTCAGCTTCAAAGGCATCGCCTTAAAGTTGCAAATAAGAGGCGCAGGCATTTCAAGAGGCGTTCGAAAATTCTGCGTCTCTTCGTTAAGCAGTCACTGTCTCGACACATCTGCGCCACTTCTCGCTCTTTGATTTGCTCTCCGGAGACGTTACTTTGTGCCATCTCTTTCGACGGCATGTTCTCCTGTTACAAAGCGTAATTTTGTGCATTCTGAAAATTTTCGGCAGATTTTCGCCAATAAATCATGAGAACATGAAGTGGAAAGAGGTATACTAAATTTCAGCTTCAATGGCATCGCCTTAAAGTTGCAAATAAGAGGCGCAGGCATTTCAAGAGGCGTTCGAAAATTCTGCGTCTCTTCGTTAAGCAGTCACTGTCTCGACACATCTGTGCCACTCCTCGCTCTTTGATTTGCTCTCCGGAGACGTTACTTTGTGCCATCACTTTCGACGGCATGTTCTCCTGTTACAAAGTCCACTTTTGTGCATTCTCGAAATCTTCGCCTGATTTTGGCCAATATATCATGAGAACATGAAGTGGAAAGAGGTATACTAAATTTCAGCTTCAAAGGCATCGCCTTAAAGTTGGAAATAAGAGGCGCAGGCATTTCAAGAGGCGTTCGAAAATTCTGCGTCTCTTCGTTAAGCAGTCACTGTCTCGAAACATCTGCGCCACTTCTCGCTCTTTGATTTGCTCTCCGGAGACGTTACTTTGTGCCATCTCTTTCGACAGCATATTCTACTCTTACAAAGTGCAATTTTGAGCATTCTGAAAATATTCGCCAGATTATGGACAATATATCAGGAGAACATGAAGTGGAAAGAGGTATACTAAATTTCAGCTTCAAAGGCATCGCCTTAAAGTTGCAAATAAGAGGCGCAGGCATTTCAAGAGGCGTTCGAAAATTCTGCGTCTCTTCGTTAAGCAGTCACTGTCTCGAAACATCTGCGCCACTTCTCGCTCATTGATTTGCTCTCCGAAGACGTTACTTTGCGCCATCTCTTTCGACGGCATGTTCTCCTGTTACAAAGCCCAATTTTATGCATTCGGAAAATATTCACAAGATTTTGGCCAATACATCAGGAGAACATGAAGTGGAAAGAGGTATACTAAATTTCAGCTTCAAAGGCATCGCCTTAACGTTGCCAATACGAGGCGCAGGACATTCAAGAGGCGTTCGAAAATTCTGCGTCTCTTCGTTAAGCAGTCACTGTCTCGAAACATCTGCGCCACTTCTCGCTCATTGATTTGCTCTCCGAAGACGTTACTTTGTGCCATCTCTTTCGACGGCATATTCTCCTGTTACAAAGCCCAATTTTGTGCATTCTGAAAATATTCACCAGATTTGGGCCAATACATCAGGAGAACATGAAGTGGAAAGAGGTATACTAAATTTCAGCTTCAAAGGCATCGCCTTAAAGTTGCTAATACGAGGCGGAGGCCTTTCAAGAGGCGTTCGAAAATTCTGCGTCTCTTCGTTAAGCAGTCACTGTCTCGAAACATCTGCGCCACTTCTCGCTCTTTGATTTGCTCTCCGGAGACGTTACTTTGTGCCATCTCTTTCGACGGCATGTTCTCCTGTTACAAAGCGTAATTTTGTGCATTCTGAAAATTTTCGCCTGATTTTGGCCAATATATCATGAGAACATGAAGTGGAAAGAGGTATACTAAATTTCAGCTTCAATGGCATCGCCTTAACGTTGCCAATACGAGGCGCAGGCCTTTCAAGAGGCGTTCGAAAATACTGCGTCTCTTCGTTAAACAATCACTGTCCCGAAATATCTGTGCCACTCCTCGCTCTTTGATTTGCTCTCCGGAGACGTTACTTTGTGCCATCTCTTTCGACAGCATATTCTACTCTTACAAAGTGCAATTTTGAGCATTCTGAAAATATTCGCCAGATTATGGCCAATATATCAGGAGAACATGAAGTGGAAAGAGGTATACTAAATTTCAGCTTCAAAGGCATCGCCTTAAAGTTGCAAATAAGAGGCGCAGGCATTTCAAGAGGCGTTCGAAAATTCTGCGTCTCTTCGTTAAGCAGTCACTCTCTCGAAACATCTGCGCCACTTCTCGCTCATTGATTTGCTCTCCGAAGACGTTACTTTGCGCCATCTCTTTCGACGGCATGTTCTCCTGTTACAAAGCCCAATTTTATGCATTCTGAAAATATTCACAAGATTTTGGCCAATATATCAGGAGAACATGAAGTGGAAAGAGATATACTAAATTTCAGCTTCAAAGGCATCGTCTTAACGTTGCCAATACGAGGCGCAGGACTTTCAAGAGGCGTTCGAAAATTCTGCGTCTCTTCGTTAAGCAGTCACTGTCTCGAAACATCTGCGCCACTTCTCGCTCATTGATTTGCTCTCCGAAGACGTTACTTTGTGCCATCTCTTTCGACGGCATATTCTCCTGTTACAAAGCCCAATTTTGTGCATTCTGAAAATATTCACCAGATTTGGGCCAATACATCAGGAGAACATGAAGTGGAAAGAGGTATACTAAATTTCAGCTTCAAAGGCATCGCCTTAAAGTTGCTAATACGAGGCGGAGGCCTTTCAAGAGGCGTTCGAAAATTCTGCGTCTCTTCGTTAAGCAGTCACTGTCTCGAAACATCTGCGCCACTTCTCGCTCATTGATTTGCTCTCCGGAGACGTTACTTTGTGCCATCTCTTTCGACGGCATGTTCTCTTGTTACAAAGCGTAATTTTGTACATTCTGAAAATTTTCGCCAGATTTTCGCCAATAAATCATGAGTACATGAAGTGGAAAGAGGTATACTAAATTTCAGCTTCAATGGCATCGCCTTAAAGTTGCAAATAAGAGGCGCAGGCCTTTCAAGAGGCGTTCGAAAATACTGCGTCTCTTCGTTAAACAATCACTGTCCCGAAATATCTGTGCCACTCCTCGCTCTTTGATTTGCTCTCCGGAGACGTTACTTTGTGCCATCACTTTCGACGGCATGTTCTCCTGTTACAAAGTCCACTTTTGTGCATTCTCGAAATGTTCGCCTGATGTTGGCCAATATATCATGAGAACATGAAGTGGAAAGAGGTATACTAAATTTCAGCTTCAAAGGCATCGGCTTAAAGTTGGAAATAAGAGGCGCCGGCATTTCAAGAGGCGTTCGAAAATTCTGCGTCTCTTCGTTAAGCAGTCACTGTCTCGAAACATCTGCGCCACTTCTCGCTCATTGATTTGCTCCCCGAAGACGTTACTTTGTGCCATCTCTTTCGACGGCATGTTCTCCTGTTACAAAGCCCAATTTTATGCATTCTGAAAATATTCACAAGATTTGGCCAATACATCAGGAGAACATGAAGTGGAAAGAGGTATACTAAATTTCAGCTTCAAAGGCATCGCCTTAAAGTTGCAAATAAGAGGCGCAGGCATTTCAAGAGGCGTTCGAAAATTCTGCGTCTCTTCGTTAAGCAGTCACTGTCTCGACACATCTGTGCCACTTCTCGCTCTTTCATTTGCTCTCCGGAGACGTTACTTTGTGCCATCTCTTTCGACGGCATGTTCTCCTGTTACAAAGCGTAATTTTGTGCATTCTGAAAATTTTCGGCAGATTTTCGCCAATAAATCATGAGAACATGAAGTGGAAAGAGGTATACTAAATTTCAGCTTCAATGGCATCGCCTTAAAGTTGCAAATAAGAGGCGCAGGCCTTTCAAGAGGCGTTCGAAAATACTGCGTCTCTTCGTTAAACAATCACTGTCCCGAAATATCTGTGCCACTCCTCGCTCTTTGATTTGCTCTCCGGAGACGTTACTTTGTGCCATCACTTTCGACGGCATGTTCTCCTGTTACCAAGTCCACTTTTGTGCATTCTCGAAATCTTCGCCTGATTTTGGCCAATATATCATGAGAACATGAAGTGGAAAGAGGTATACTAAATTTCAGCTTCAAAGGCATCGCCTTAAAGTTGGAAATAAGAGGCGCAGGCATTTCAAGAGGCGTTCGAAAATTCTGCGTCTCTTCGTTAAGCAGTCACTGTCTCGAAACATCTGCGCCACTTCTCGCTCTTTGATTTGCTCTCCGGAGACGTTACTTTGTGCCATCTCTTTCGACAGCATATTCTACTCTTACAAAGTGCAATTTTGAGCATTCTGAAAATATTCGCCAGATTATGGCCAATATATCAGGAGAACATGAAGTGGAAAGAGGTATACTAAATTTCAACTTCAAAGGCATCGCCTTAAAGTTGCAAATAAGAGGCGCAGGCATTTCAAGAGGCGTTCGAAAATTCTGCGTCTCTTCGTTAAGCAGTCACTGTCTCGAAACATCTGCGCCACTTCTCGCTCATTGATTTGCTCTCCGAAGACGTTACTTTGCGCCATCTCTTTCGACGGCATGTTCTCCTGTTACAAATCCCAATTTTATGCATTCTGAAAATATTCACAAGATTTTGGCCAATACATCAGGAGAACATGAAGTGGAAAGAGGTATACTAAATTTCAGCTTCAAAGGCATCGCCTTAACGTTGCCAATACGAGGCGCAGGACTTTCAAGAGGCGTTCGAAAATTCTGCGTCTCTTCGTTAAGCAGTCACTGTCTCGAAACATCTGCGCCACTTCTCGCTCATTGATTTGCTCTCCGAAGACGTTACTTTGTGCCATCTCTTTCGACGGCATATTCTCCTGTTACAAAGCCCAATTTTGTGCATTCTGAAAATATTCACCAGATTTGGGCCAATACATCAGGAGAACATGAAGTGGAAAGAGGTATACTAAATTTCAGCTTCAAAGGCATCGCCTTAAAGTTGCTAATACGAGGCGGAGGCCTTTCAAGAGGCGTTCGAAAATTCTGCGTCTCTTCGTTAAGCAGTCACTGTCTCGAAACATCTGCGCCACTTCTCGCTCTTTGATTTGCTCTCCGGAGACGTTACTTTGTGCCATCCCTTTCGACGGCATGTTCTCCTGTTACAAAGCGTAATTTTGTGCATTCTGAAAATTTTCGCCTGATTTTGGCCAATATATCATGAGAACATGAAGTGGAAAGAGGTATACTAAATTTCAGCTTCAATGGCATCGCCTTAACGTTGCCAATACGAGGCGCAGGCCTTTCAAGAGGCGTTCGAAAATACTGCGTCTCTTCGTTAAACAATCACTGTCCCGAAATATCTGTGCCACTCCTCGCTCTTTGATTTGCTCTCCGGAGACGTTACTTTGTGCCATCACTTTCGACGGCATGTTCTCCTGTTACAAAGTCCACTTTTGTGCATTCTCGAAATCTTCGCCTGATTTTGGCCAATATATCATGAGAACATGAAGTGGAAAGAGGTATACTAAATTTCAGCTTCAAAGGCATCGCCTTAAAGTTGGAAATAAGAGGCGCAGGCATTTCAAGAGGCGTTCGAAAATTCTGCGTCTCTTCGTTAAGCAGTCACTGTCTCGAAACATCTGCGCCACTTCTCGCTCTTTGATTTGCTCTCCGGAGACGTTACTTTGTGCCATCTCTTTCGACAGCATATTCTACTCTTACAAAGTGCAATTTCGAGCATTCTGAAAATATTCGCCAGATTATGGCCAATATATCAGGAGAACATGAAGTGGAAAGAGGTATACTAAATTTCAGCTTCAAAGGCATCGCCTTAAAGTTGCAAATAAGAGGCGCAGGCATTTCAAGAGGCGTTCGAAAATTCTGCGTCTCTTCGTTAAGCAGTCACTGTCTCGAAACATCTGCGCCACTTCTCGCTCATTGATTTGCTCTCCGAAGACGTTACTTTGCGCCATCTCTTTCGACGGCATGTTCTCCTGTTACAAAGCCCAATTTTATGCATTCTGAAAATATTCACAAGATTTTGGCCAATACATCAGGAGAACATGAAGTGGAAAGAGGTATACTAAATTTCAGCTTCAAAGGCATCGCCTTAACGTTGCCAATACGAGGCGCAGGACTTTCAAGAGGCGTTCGAAAATTCTGCGTCTCTTCGTTAAGCAGTCACTGTCTCGAAACATCTGCGCCACTTCTCGCTCATTGATTTGCTCTCCGAAGACGTTACTTTGTGCCATCTCTTTCGACGGCATATTCTCCTGTTACAAAGCCCAATTTTGTGCATTCTGAAAATATTCACCAGATTTGGGCCAATACATCAGGAGAACATGAAGTGGAAAGAGGTATACTAAATTTCAGCTTCAAAGGCATCGCCTTAAAGTTGCTAATACGAGGCGGAGGCCTTTCAAGAGGCGTTCGAAAATTCTGCGTCTCTTCGTTAAGCAGTCACTGTCTCGAAACATCTGCGCCACTTCTCGCTCTTTGATTTGCTCTCCGGAGACGTTACTTTGTGCCATCTCTTTCGACGGCATGTTCTCCTGTTACAAAGCGTAATTTTGTGCATTCTGAAAATTTTCGCCTGATTTTGGCCAATATATCATGAGAACATGAAGTGGAAAGAGGTATACTAAATTTCAGCTTCAAAGGCATCGCCTTAACGTTGCCAATACGAGGCGCAGGACTTTCAAGAGGCGTTCGAAAATTCTGCGTCTCTTCGTTAAGCAGTCACTGTCTCGAAGCATCTGCGCCACTTCTCGCTCATTGATTTGCTCCCCGAAGACGTTACTTTGTGCCATCTCTTTCGACGGCATGTTCTCCTGTTACAAAGCCCAATTTTGTGCATTCTGAAAATATTCACCAGATTTTGGCCAATACATCAGGAGAACATGAAGTGGAAAGAGGTATACTAAATTTCAGCTTCAAAGGCATCGCCTTAAAGTTGCCAATACGAGGCGGAGGCCTTTCAAGAGGCGTTAGAAAATTCTGCGTCTCTTCGTTAAGCAGTCACTGTCTCGAAACATCTGCGCCACTTCTCGCTCATTGATTTGCTCCCCGAAGACGTTACTTTGTGCCATCTCTTTCGGCGGCATGTTCTCCTGTTACAAAGCCCAATTTTATGCATTCTGTAAATATTCACAAGATTTTGGTCAATACATCAGGAGAACATGAAGTGGAAAGAGGTATACTAAATTTCAGCTTCAAAGGCATCGCCTTAAAGTTGGAAATAAGAGGCGCAGGCATTTCAAGAGGCGTTCGAAAATTCTGCGTCTCTTCGTTAAGCAGTCACTGTCTCGAAACATCTGCGCCACTTCTCGCTCTTTGATTTGCTCTCCGGAGACGTTACTTTGTGCCATCTCTTTCGACAGCATATTCTACTCTTACAAAGTGCAATTTTGAGCATTCTGAAAATATTCGCCAGATTATGGCCAATATATCAGGAGAACATGAAGTGGAAAGAGGTATACTAAATTTCAGCTTCAAAGGCATCGCCTTAAAGTTGCAAATAAGAGGCGCAGGCATTTCAAGAGGCGTTCGAAAATTCTGCGTCTCTTCGTTAAGCAGTCACTGTCTCGAAACATCTGCGCCACTTCTCGCTCATTGATTTGCTCTCCGAAGACGTTACTTTGCGCCATCTCTTTCGACGGCATGTTCTCCTGTTACAAAGCCCAATTTTATGCATTCTGAAAATATTCACAAGATTTTGGCCAATACATCAGGAGAACATGAAGGGGAAAGAGGTATACTAAATTTCAGCTTCAAAGGCATCGCCTTAACGTTGCCAATACGAGGCGCAGGACTTTCAAGAGGCGTTCGAAAATTCTGCGTCTCTTCGTTAAGCAGTCACTGTCTCGAAACATCTGCGCCACTTCTCGCTCATTGATTTGCTCTCCGAAGACGTTACTTTGTGCCATCTCTTTCGACGGCATATTCTCCTGTTACAAAGCCCAATTTTGTGCATTCTGAAAATATTCACCAGATTTGGGCCAATACATCAGGAGAACATGAAGTGGAAAGAGGTATACTAAATTTCAGCTTCAAAGGCATCGCCTTAAAGTTGCTAATACGAGGCGGAGGCCTTTCAAGAGGCGTTCGAAAATTCTGCGTCTCTTCGTTAAGCAGTCACTGTCTCGAAACATCTGCGCCACTTCTCGCTCTTTGATTTGCTCTCCGGAGACGTTACTTTGTGCCATCTCTTTCGACGGCATGTTCTCCTGTTACAAAGCGTAATTTTGTGCATTCTGAAAATTTTCGCCTGATTTTGGCCAATATATCATGAGAACATGAAGTGGAAAGAGGTATACTAAATTTCAGCTTCAAAGGCATCGCCTTAACGTTGCCAATACGAGGCGCAGGACTTTCAAGAGGCGTTCGAAAATTCTGCGTCTCTTCGTTAAGCAGTCACTGTCTCGAAGCATCTGCGCCACTTCTCGCTCATTGATTTGCTCCCCGAAGACGTTACTTTGTGCCATCTCTTTCGACGGCATGTTCTCCTGTTACAAAGCCCAATTTTGTGCATTCTGAAAATATTCACCAGATTTTGGCCAATACATCAGGAGAACATGAAGTGGAAAGAGGTATACTAAATTTCAGCTTCAAAGGCATCGCCTTAAAGTTGCCAATACGAGGCGGAGGCCTTTCAAGAGGCGTTAGAAAATTCTGCGTCTCTTCGTTAAGCAGTCACTGTCTCGAAACATCTGCGCCACTTCTCGCTCATTGATTTGCTCCCCGAAGACGTTACTTTGTGCCATCTCTTTCGGCGGCATGTTCTCCTGTTACAAAGCCCAATTTTATGCATTCTGAAAATATTCACAAGATTTTGGTCAATACATCAGGAGAACATGAAGTGGAAAGAGGTATACTAAATTTCAGCTTCAAAGGCATCGCCTTAAAGTTGCCAATACGAGGCGGAGGCCTTTCAAGAGGCGTTCGAAAATTCTGCGTCTCTTCGTTAAGCAGTCACTGTCTCGAAACTTCTGCGCCACTTCTCGCTCTTTGATTTGCTCTCCGGAGACGTTACTTTGTGCCATCTCTTTCGACGGCATGTTCTCCTGTTACAAAGCGTAATTTTGTGCATTCTGAAAATTTTCGGCAGATTTTCGCCAATCAATCATGAGAACATGAAGTGGAAAGAGGTATACTAAATTTCAGCTTCAATGGCATGGCCTTAAAGTTGCAAATAAGAGGCGCAGGCCTTTCAAGAGGCGTTCGAAAATACTGCGTCTCTTCGTTAAACAATCACTGTCCCGAAATATCTGTGCCACTCCTCGCTGTTTGATTTGCTCTCCGGAGACGTTACTTTGTGCCATCACTTTCGACGGCATGTTCTCCTGTTACAAAGTCCACTTTTGTGCATTCTCGAAATGTTCGCCTGATTTTGGCCAATATATCATGAGAACATGAAGTGGAAAGAGGTATACTAAATTTCAGCTACAAAGGCATCGCCTTAAAGGTGCAAATAAGAGGCGCAGGCCTTTCAAGAGGCGTTCGAAAATACTGCGTCTCTTCGTTAAACAGTCACTGTCTCGAAATATCTGTGCCACTCCTCGCTCTTTGATTTGCTCTCCAGAGACGTTACTTTGTGCCATCTCTTTCGACGATATATTCCACTCTTACAAAGTGCAATTTTGAGCATTCTGAAAATATTCGCCAGATTATGGCCAATATATCAGGAGAACATGAAGTGAAAAGAGGTATACTAAATTTCAGCTTCAAAGGCATCGCCTTAAAGTTGCTAATAAGAGGCGCAGGCCTTTCAAGAGGCGTTCGAAAATTCTGCGTCTCTTCGTTAAGCAGTCACTGTCTCGAGACATCTGCGCCACTTCTCGCTCATTGATTTGCTCTCCGAAGACGTTACTTTGTGCCATTTCTTTCGACGGCATGTTCTCCTGTTACAAAGCCCAATTTTATGCATTCTGAAAATATTCACAAGATTTTGGCCAATACATCAGGAGAACATGAAGTGGAAAGAGGTATACTAAATTTCAGCTTCAAAGGCATCGCCTTAAAGTTGCAAATAAGAGGCGCAGGCATTTCAAGAGGCGTTCGAAAATTCTGCGTCTCTTCGTTAAGCAGTCACTGTCTCGAAACATCTGCGCCACTTCTCGCTCATTGATTTGCTCTCCGCAGACGTTACTTTGCGCCATCTCTTTCGACGGCATGTTCTCCTGTTACAAAGCCCAATTTTATGCATTCTGAAAATATTCACAAGATTTTGGCCAATACATCAGGAGAACATGAAGTGGAAAGAGGTATACTAAATTTCAGCTTCAAAGGCATCGCCTTAACGTTGCCAATACGAGGCGCAGGACTTTCAAGAGGCGTTAGAAAATTCTGCGTCTCTTCGTTAAGCAGTCACTGTCTCGAAACATCTGCGCCACTTCTCGCTCATTGATTTGCTCCCCGAAGACGTTACTTTGTGCCATCTCTTTCGGCGGCATGTTCTCCTGTTACAAAGCCCAATTTTATGCATTCTGTAAATATTCACAAGATTTTGGTCAATACATCAGGAGAACATGAAGTGGAAAGAGGTATACTAAATTTCAGCTTCAAAGGCATCGCCTTAAAGTTGGAAATAAGAGGCGCAGGCATTTCAAGAGGCGTTCGAAAATTCTGCGTCTCTTCGTTAAGCAGTCACTGTCTCGAAGCATCTGCGCCACTTCTCGCTCATTGATTTGCTCCCCGAAGACGTTACTTTGTGCCATCTCTTTCGACGGCATGTTCTCCTGTTACAAAGCCCAATTTTGTGCATTCTGAAAATATTCACCAGATTTTGGCCAATACATCAGGAGAACATGAAGTGGAAAGAGGTATACTAAATTTCAGCTTCAAAGGCATCGCCTTAAAGTTGCCAATACGAGGCGGAGGCCTTTCAAGAGGCGTTAGAAAATTCTGCGTCTCTTCGTTAAGCAGTCACTGTCTCGAAACATCTGCGCCACTTCTCGCTCATTGATTTGCTCCCCGAAGACGTTACTTTGTGCCATCTCTTTCGGCGGCATGTTCTCCTGTTACAAAGCCCAATTTTATGCATTCTGTAAATATTCACAAGATTTTGGTCAATACATCAGGAGAACATGAAGTGGAAAGAGGTATACTAAATTTCAGCTTCAAAGGCATCGCCTTAAAGTTGGAAATAAGAGGCGCAGGCATTTCAAGAGGCGTTCGAAAATTCTGCGTCTCTTCGTTAAGCAGTCACTGTCTCGAAACATCTGCGCCACTTCTCGCTCTTTGATTTGCTCTCCGGAGACGTTACTTTGTGCCATCTCTTTCGACAGCATATTCTACTCTTACAAAGTGCAATTTTGAGCATTCTGAAAATATTCGCCAGATTATGGCCAATATATCAGGAGAACATGAAGTGGAAAGAGGTATACTAAATTTCAGCTTCAAAGGCATCGCCTTAAAGTTGCAAATAAGAGGCGCAGGCATTTCAAGAGGCGTTCGAAAATTCTGCGTCTCTTCGTTAAGCAGTCACTGTCTCGAAACATCTGCGCCACTTCTCGCTCATTGATTTGCTCTCCGAAGACGTTACTTTGCGCCATCTCTTTCGACGGCATGTTCTCCTGTTACAAAGCCCAATTTTATGCATTCTGAAAATATTCACAAGATTTTGGCCAATACATCAGGAGAACATGAAGGGGAAAGAGGTATACTAAATTTCAGCTTCAAAGGCATCGCCTTAACGTTGCCAATACGAGGCGCAGGACTTTCAAGAGGCGTTCGAAAATTCTGCGTCTCTTCGTTAAGCAGTCACTGTCTCGAAACATCTGCGCCACTTCTCGCTCATTGATTTGCTCTCCGAAGACGTTACTTTGTGCCATCTCTTTCGACGGCATATTCTCCTGTTACAAAGCCCAATTTTGTGCATTCTGAAAATATTCACCAGATTTGGGCCAATACATCAGGAGAACATGAAGTGGAAAGAGGTATACTAAATTTCAGCTTCAAAGGCATCGCCTTAAAGTTGCTAATACGAGGCGGAGGCCTTTCAAGAGGCGTTCGAAAATTCTGCGTCTCTTCGTTAAGCAGTCACTGTCTCGAAACATCTGCGCCACTTCTCGCTCTTTGATTTGCTCTCCGGAGACGTTACTTTGTGCCATCTCTTTCGACGGCATGTTCTCCTGTTACAAAGCGTAATTTTGTGCATTCTGAAAATTTTCGCCTGATTTTGGCCAATATATCATGAGAACATGAAGTGGAAAGAGGTATACTAAATTTCAGCTTCAAAGGCATCGCCTTAACGTTGCCAATACGAGGCGCAGGACTTTCAAGAGGCGTTCGAAATTCTGCGTCTCTTCGTTAAGCAGTCACTGTCTCGAAGCATCTGCGCCACTTCTCGCTCATTGATTTGCTCCCCGAAGACGTTACTTTGTGCCATCTCTTTCGACGGCATGTTCTCCTGTTACAAAGCCCAATTTTGTGCATTCTGAAAATATTCACCAGATTTTGGCCAATACATCAGGAGAACATGAAGTGGAAAGAGGTATACTAAATTTCAGCTTCAAAGGCATCGCCTTAAAGTTGCCAATACGAGGCGGAGGCCTTTCAAGAGGCGTTAGAAAATTCTGCGTCTCTTCGTTAAGCAGTCACTGTCTCGAAACATCTGCGCCACTTCTCGCTCATTGATTTGCTCCCCGAAGACGTTACTTTGTGCCATCTCTTTCGGCGGCATGTTCTCCTGTTACAAAGCCCAATTTTATGCATTCTGAAAATATTCACAAGATTTTGGTCAATACATCAGGAGAACATGAAGTGGAAAGAGGTATACTAAATTTCAGCTTCAAAGGCATCGCCTTAAAGTTGCCAATACGAGGCGGAGGCCTTTCAAGAGGCGTTCGAAAATTCTGCGTCTCTTCGTTAAGCAGTCACTGTCTCGAAACTTCTGCGCCACTTCTCGCTCTTTGATTTGCTCTCCGGAGACGTTACTTTGTGCCATCTCTTTCGACGGCATGTTCTCCTGTTACAAAGCGTAATTTTGTGCATTCTGAAAATTTTCGGCAGATTTTCGCCAATCAATCATGAGAACATGAAGTGGAAAGAGGTATACTAAATTTCAGCTTCAATGGCATGGCCTTAAAGTTGCAAATAAGAGGCGCAGGCCTTTCAAGAGGCGTTCGAAAATACTGCGTCTCTTCGTTAAACAATCACTGTCCCGAAATATCTGTGCCACTCCTCGCTGTTTGATTTGCTCTCCGGAGACGTTACTTTGTGCCATCACTTTCGACGGCATGTTCTCCTGTTACAAAGTCCACTTTTGTGCATTCTCGAAATGTTCGCCTGATTTTGGCCAATATATCATGAGAACATGAAGTGGAAAGAGGTATACTAAATTTCAGCTACAAAGGCATCGCCTTAAAGGTGCAAATAAGAGGCGCAGGCCTTTCAAGAGGCGTTCGAAAATACTGCGTCTCTTCGTTAAACAGTCACTGTCTCGAAATATCTGTGCCACTCCTCGCTCTTTGATTTGCTCTCCAGAGACGTTACTTTGTGCCATCTCTTTCGACGATATATTCCACTCTTACAAAGTGCAATTTTGAGCATTCTGAAAATATTCGCCAGATTATGGCCAATATATCAGGAGAACATGAAGTGAAAAGAGGTATACTAAATTTCAGCTTCAAAGGCATCGCCTTAAAGTTGCTAATAAGAGGCGCAGGCCTTTCAAGAGGCGTTCGAAAATTCTGCGTCTCTTCGTTAAGCAGTCACTGTCTCGAGACATCTGCGCCACTTCTCGCTCATTGATTTGCTCTCCGAAGACGTTACTTTGTGCCATTTCTTTCGACGGCATGTTCTCCTGTTACAAAGCCCAATTTTATGCATTCTGAAAATATTCACAAGATTTTGGCCAATACATCAGGAGAACATGAAGTGGAAAGAGGTATACTAAATTTCAGCTTCAAAGGCATCGCCTTAAAGTTGCAAATAAGAGGCGCAGGCATTTCAAGAGGCGTTCGAAAATTCTGCGTCTCTTCGTTAAGCAGTCACTGTCTCGAAACATCTGCGCCACTTCTCGCTCATTGATTTGCTCTCCGCAGACGTTACTTTGCGCCATCTCTTTCGACGGCATGTTCTCCTGTTACAAAGCCCAATTTTATGCATTCTGAAAATATTCACAAGATTTTGGCCAATACATCAGGAGAACATGAAGTGGAAAGAGGTATACTAAATTTCAGCTTCAAAGGCATCGCCTTAACGTTGCCAATACGAGGCGCAGGACTTTCAAGAGGCGTTCGAAAATTCTGCGTCTCTTCGTTAAGCAGTCACTGTCTCGAAGCATCTGCGCCACTTCTCGCTCATTGATTTGCTCCCCGAAGACGTTACTTTGTGCCATCTCTTTCGACGGCATGTTCTCCTGTTACAAAGCCCAATTTTGTGCATTCTGAAAATATTCACCAGATTTTGGCCAATACATCAGGAGAACATGAAGTGGAAAGAGGTATACTAAATTTCAGCTTCAAAGGCATCGCCTTAAAGTTGCCAATACGAGGCGGAGGCCTTTCAAGAGGCGTTAGAAAATTCTGCGTCTCTTCGTTAAGCAGTCACTGTCTCGAAACATCTGCGCCACTTCTCGCTCATTGATTTGCTCCCCGAAGACGTTACTTTGTGCCATCTCTTTCGGCGGCATGTTCTCCTGTTACAAAGCCCAATTTTATGCATTCTGTAAATATTCACAAGATTTTGGTCAATACATCAGGAGAACATGAAGTGGAAAGAGGTATACTAAATTTCAGCTTCAAAGGCATCGCCTTAAAGTTGGAAATAAGAGGCGCAGGCATTTCAAGAGGCGTTCGAAAATTCTGCGTCTCTTCGTTAAGCAGTCACTGTCTCGAAACATCTGCGCCACTTCTCGCTCTTTGATTTGCTCTCCGGAGACGTTACTTTGTGCCATCTCTTTCGACAGCATATTCTACTCTTACAAAGTGCAATTTTGAGCATTCTGAAAATATTCGCCAGATTATGGCCAATATATCAGGAGAACATGAAGTGGAAAGAGGTATACTAAATTTCAGCTTCAAAGGCATCGCCTTAAAGTTGCAAATAAGAGGCGCAGGCATTTCAAGAGGCGTTCGAAAATTCTGCGTCTCTTCGTTAAGCAGTCACTGTCTCGAAACATCTGCGCCACTTCTCGCTCATTGATTTGCTCTCCGAAGACGTTACTTTGCGCCATCTCTTTCGACGGCATGTTCTCCTGTTACAAAGCCCAATTTTATGCATTCTGAAAATATTCACAAGATTTTGGCCAATACATCAGGAGAACATGAAGGGGAAAGAGGTATACTAAATTTCAGCTTCAAAGGCATCGCCTTAACGTTGCCAATACGAGGCGCAGGACTTTCAAGAGGCGTTCGAAAATTCTGCGTCTCTTCGTTAAGCAGTCACTGTCTCGAAACATCTGCGCCACTTCTCGCTCATTGATTTGCTCTCCGAAGACGTTACTTTGTGCCATCTCTTTCGACGGCATATTCTCCTGTTACAAAGCCCAATTTTGTGCATTCTGAAAATATTCACCAGATTTGGGCCAATACATCAGGAGAACATGAAGTGGAAAGAGGTATACTAAATTTCAGCTTCAAAGGCATCGCCTTAAAGTTGCTAATACGAGGCGGAGGCCTTTCAAGAGGCGTTCGAAAATTCTGCGTCTCTTCGTTAAGCAGTCACTGTCTCGAAACATCTGCGCCACTTCTCGCTCTTTGATTTGCTCTCCGGAGACGTTACTTTGTGCCATCTCTTTCGACGGCATGTTCTCCTGTTACAAAGCGTAATTTTGTGCATTCTGAAAATTTTCGCCTGATTTTGGCCAATATATCATGAGAACATGAAGTGGAAAGAGGTATACTAAATTTCAGCTTCAAAGGCATCGCCTTAACGTTGCCAATACGAGGCGCAGGACTTTCAAGAGGCGTTCGAAAATTCTGCGTCTCTTCGTTAAGCAGTCACTGTCTCGAAGCATCTGCGCCACTTCTCGCTCATTGATTTGCTCCCCGAAGACGTTACTTTGTGCCATCTCTTTCGACGGCATGTTCTCCTGTTACAAAGCCCAATTTTGTGCATTCTGAAAATATTCACCAGATTTTGGCCAATACATCAGGAGAACATGAAGTGGAAAGAGGTATACTAAATTTCAGCTTCAAAGGCATCGCCTTAAAGTTGCCAATACGAGGCGGAGGCCTTTCAAGAGGCGTTAGAAAATTCTGCGTCTCTTCGTTAAGCAGTCACTGTCTCGAAACATCTGCGCCACTTCTCGCTCATTGATTTGCTCCCCGAAGACGTTACTTTGTGCCATCTCTTTCGGCGGCATGTTCTCCTGTTACAAAGCCCAATTTTATGCATTCTGAAAATATTCACAAGATTTTGGTCAATACATCAGGAGAACATGAAGTGGAAAGAGGTATACTAAATTTCAGCTTCAAAGGCATCGCCTTAAAGTTGCCAATACGAGGCGGAGGCCTTTCAAGAGGCGTTCGAAAATTCTGCGTCTCTTCGTTAAGCAGTCACTGTCTCGAAACTTCTGCGCCACTTCTCGCTCTTTGATTTGCTCTCCGGAGACGTTACTTTGTGCCATCTCTTTCGACGGCATGTTCTCCTGTTACAAAGCGTAATTTTGTGCATTCTGAAAATTTTCGGCAGATTTTCGCCAATCAATCATGAGAACATGAAGTGGAAAGAGGTATACTAAATTTCAGCTTCAATGGCATGGCCTTAAAGTTGCAAATAAGAGGCGCAGGCCTTTCAAGAGGCGTTCGAAAATACTGCGTCTCTTCGTTAAACAATCACTGTCCCGAAATATCTGTGCCACTCCTCGCTGTTTGATTTGCTCTCCGGAGACGTTACTTTGTGCCATCACTTTCGACGGCATGTTCTCCTGTTACAAAGTCCACTTTTGTGCATTCTCGAAATGTTCGCCTGATTTTGGAAAATATATCATGAGAACATGAAGTGGAAAGAGGTATACTAAATTTCAGCTACAAAGGCATCGCCTTAAAGGTGCAAATAAGAGGCGCAGGCCTTTCAAGAGGCGTTCGAAAATACTGCGTCTCTTCGTTAAACAGTCACTGTCTCGAAATATCTGTGCCACTCCTCGCTCTTTGATTTGCTCTCCAGAGACGTTACTTTGTGCCATCTCTTTCGACGATATATTCCACTCTTACAAAGTGCAATTTTGAGCATTCTGAAAATATTCGCCAGATTATGGCCAATATATCAGGAGAACATGAAGTGAAAAGAGGTATACTAAATTTCAGCTTCAAAGGCATCGCCTTAAAGTTGCTAATAAGAGGCGCAGGCCTTTCAAGAGGCGTTCGAAAATTCTGCGTCTCTTCGTTAAGCAGTCACTGTCTCGAGACATCTGCGCCACTTCTCGCTCATTGATTTGCTCTCCGAAGACGTTACTTTGTGCCATTTCTTTCGACGGCATGTTCTCCTGTTACAAAGCCCAATTTTATGCATTCTGAAAATATTCACAAGATTTTGGCCAATACATCAGGAGAACATGAAGTGGAAAGAGGTATACTAAATTTCAGCTTCAAAGGCATCGCCTTAAAGTTGCAAATAAGAGGCGCAGGCATTTCAAGAGGCGTTCGAAAATTCTGCGTCTCTTCGTTAAGCAGTCACTGTCTCGAAACATCTGCGCCACTTCTCGCTCATTGATTTGCTCTCCGCAGACGTTACTTTGCGCCATCTCTTTCGACGGCATGTTCTCCTGTTACAAAGCCCAATTTTATGCATTCTGAAAATATTCACAAGATTTTGGCCAATACATCAGGAGAACATGAAGTGGAAAGAGGTATACTAAATTTCAGCTTCAAAGGCATCGCCTTAACGTTGCCAATACGAGGCGCAGGACTTTCAAGAGGCGTTCGAAAATTCTGCGTCTCTTCGTTAAGCAGTCACTGTCTCGAAACATCTGCGCCACTTCTCGCTCATTGATTTGCTCTCCGAAGACGTTACTTTGTGCCATCTCTTTCGACGGCATATTCTCCTGTTACAAAGCCCAATTTTGTGCATTCTGAAAATATTCACCAGATTTGGGCCAATACATCAGGAGAACATGAAGTGGAAAGAGGTATACTAAATTTCAGCTTCAAAGGCATCGCCTTAAAGTTGCTAATACGAGGCGGAGGCCTTTCAAGAGGCGTTCGAAAATTCTGCGTCTCTTCGTTAAGCAGTCACTGTCTCGAAACATCTGCGCCACTTCTCGCTCTTTGATTTGCTCTCCGGAGACGTTACTTTGTGCCATCTCTTTCGACGGCATGTTCTCCTGTTACAAAGCGTAATTTTGTGCATTCTGAAAATTTTCGCCTGATTTTGGCCAATATATCATGAGAACATGAAGTGGAAAGAGGTATACTAAATTTCAGCTTCAAAGGCATCGCCTTAACGTTGCCAATACGAGGCGCAGGACTTTCAAGAGGCGTTCGAAAATTCTGCGTCTCTTCGTTAAGCAGTCACTGTCTCGAAGCATCTGCGCCACTTCTCGCTCATTGATTTGCTCCCCGAAGACGTTACTTTGTGCCATCTCTTTCGACGGCATGTTCTCCTGTTACAAAGCCCAATTTTGTGCATTCTGAAAATATTCACCAGATTTTGGCCAATACATCAGGAGAACATGAAGTGGAAAGAGGTATACTAAATTTCAGCTTCAAAGGCATCGCCTTAAAGTTGCCAATACGAGGCGGAGGCCTTTCAAGAGGCGTTAGAAAATTCTGCGTCTCTTCGTTAAGCAGTCACTGTCTCGAAACATCTGCGCCACTTCTCGCTCATTGATTTGCTCCCCGAAGACGTTACTTTGTGCCATCTCTTTCGGCGGCATGTTCTCCTGTTACAAAGCCCAATTTTATGCATTCTGAAAATATTCACAAGATTTTGGTCAATACATCAGGAGAACATGAAGTGGAAAGAGGTATACTAAATTTCAGCTTCAAAGGCATCGCCTTAAAGTTGCCAATACGAGGCGGAGGCCTTTCAAGAGGCGTTCGAAAATTCTGCGTCTCTTCGTTAAGCAGTCACTGTCTCGAAACTTCTGCGCCACTTCTCGCTCTTTGATTTGCTCTCCGGAGACGTTACTTTGTGCCATCTCTTTCGACGGCATGTTCTCCTGTTACAAAGCGTAATTTTGTGCATTCTGAAAATTTTCGGCAGATTTTCGCCAATCAATCATGAGAACATGAAGTGGAAAGAGGTATACTAAATTTCAGCTTCAATGGCATGGCCTTAAAGTTGCAAATAAGAGGCGCAGGCCTTTCAAGAGGCGTTCGAAAATACTGCGTCTCTTCGTTAAACAATCACTGTCCCGAAATATCTGTGCCACTCCTCGCTGTTTGATTTGCTCTCCGGAGACGTTACTTTGTGCCATCACTTTCGACGGCATGTTCTCCTGTTACAAAGTCCACTTTTGTGCATTCTCGAAATGTTCGCCTGATTTTGGCCAATATATCATGAGAACATGAAGTGGAAAGAGGTATACTAAATTTCAGCTACAAAGGCATCGCCTTAAAGGTGCAAATAAGAGGCGCAGGCCTTTCAAGAGGCGTTCGAAAATACTGCGTCTCTTCGTTAAACAGTCACTGTTTCGAAATATCTGTGCCACTCCTCGCTCTTTGATTTGCTCTCCAGAGACGTTACTTTGTGCCATCTCTTTCGACGATATATTCTACTCTTACAAAGTGCAATTTTGAGCATTCTGAAAATATTCGCCAGATTATGGCCAATATATCAGGAGAACATGAAGTGAAAAGAGGTATACTAAATTTCAGCTTCAAAGGCATCGCCTTAAAGTTGCTAATAAGAGGCGCCAGGCCTTTCAAGAGGCGTTCGAAAATTCTGCGTCTCTTCGTTAAGCAGTCACTGTCTCGAGACATCTGCGCCACTTCTCGCTCATTGATTTGCTCTCCGAAGACGTTACTTTGTGCCATCTCTTTCGACGGCATGTTCTCCTGTTACAAAGCCCAATTTTATGCATTCTGAAAATATTCACAAGATTTTGGCCAATACATCAGGAGAACATGAAGTGGAAAGAGGTATACTAAATTTCAGCTTCAAAGGCATCGCATTAAAGTTGCCAATACGAGGCGGAGGCCTTTCAAGAGGCGTTCGAAAATTCTGCGTCTCTTCGTTAAGCAGTCACTGTCTCGAAACATCTGCGCCACTTCTCGCTCTTTGATTTGCTCTCCGGACACGTTACTTTGTGCCATCTCTTTCGACGGCATGTTCTACTGTTACAAAGTGCAATTTTGAGCATTCTGAAAATATTCGCCAGATTATGGCCAATATATCAGGAGAACATGAAGTGGAAAGAGGTATAATAAATTTCAGCTTCAAAGGCATCGCCTTAACGTTTCCAATACGAGGCGCAGGACTTTCAAGAGGCGTTCGAAAATTCTGCGTCTCTTCGTTAAGCAGTCACTGTCTCGAAACATCTGCGCCACTTCTCGCTCATTGATTTGCTCTCCGAAGACGTTACTTTGTGCCATCTCTTTCGACGGCATGTTCTCCTGTTACAAAACCCAATTTTGTGCATTCTGAAAATATTCACCAGATTTTGGCCAATACATCAGGAGAACATGAAGTGGAAAGAGGTATACTAAATTTCAGCTTCAAAGGCATCGCCTTAAAGTTGCCAATACGAGGCGGAGGCCATTCAAGAGGCGTTCGAAAATTCTGCGTCTCTTCGTTAAGCAGTCACTGTCTCGAAACATATGCGCCACTTCTCGCTCATTGATTTGCTCCCGAAGACGTTACTTTGTGCCATCTCTTTCGACGGCATGTTCTCCTGTTACAAAGCCCAATTTTATGCATTCTGAAAATATTCACAAGATTTTGGCCAATACATCAGGAGAACATGAAGTGGAAAAAGGTATACTAAATTTCAGCTTCAAAGGCATCGCCTTAAAGTTGCTAATACGAGGCGGAGGCCTTTCAAGAGGCGTTCGAAAATTCTGCGTCTCTTCGTTAAGCAG